>NW_025765086.1:22500-109093 GCF_003918875.1 Haliotis rubra | reverse complement strand
ACTACCACTACCACTACGTACACACAACTACCCCATTACTACTACTACTACCACTACCACTACCACTACCTCTGCCTCTACCACTACGTACTCAACTACCTCATTACAACTACTACTACTACAACAACTATTACTACTACTACTACCACTACTACTACCACTACCACTACCACTACGTACACAACTACCTCATTACTACTACTAATACAACTATTACTACTACTACTACCACTACTACTACCACTACCACTACGTACACAACTACCTCATTACTACTACTACTACTACTACAACTATTACTACTACTACTACCACTACTACTACCACTACCACTACGTACACAACTACCTCATTACTACTACCACTACTACAACTATTACTACTACCACTACTACTACCACTAACACTACCACTACGTACTCAACTACCTCATTACTACTGCTACTACCACTACCACTACCACTACATACACAACTACCTCATTACTACTACTACTACTACTACTACTACTACTAATAATAATAATTACATCTATGTATAATTATACCTACTTTCAGAGGTTGCCCCAAGCCTAATCAGTGCAGGGCTGACTGCTCTCATTGGAAGACGAGATATGTAAGTATTAACCGTGGAATGGATGTACGTTACACTTTCCCTAGTTCTGTAATTTTCATCATTGACATGGATGTGTCTTCAACGTTTCTTTCGTTTGGTGAGGAAGCATTCACAAAAGGGTGAATATTTGCGATCAGTTGAATATATTTTAAAGGTAATCTGAGGGATTCTGGTACTTCAAAACGAAGTACAATACTTGTTGATAAAATAATTACACTCATTATACAATTGTATATATTAAATCTACTATTGTTGAATAAACAAAATATGAACCACACAAAACTAGTAAATCTACTACTGTCATGTTTATTTCCCATTCCAAATTCCAGCGATCGCAGAAACATCCTCGATGAACTGAAGAAAATCGCCGAAAGTAAGCATCCTTCTTATTTTAACTTCCGTGTATGCTTCTCAGTATTACTCAGATAAATCCAGTCAAGAAGAAATGATATAAATCACTGTCACACTGCATCTCTCAGTACAACACATTTTCGATTATGTAGGCATTGCTGATTCAGCTGCTTCTTCATATTTCCTGATCTGTTTCATTTTACAGGTATTCTGCAGGAGGTTGAGGGTGAGTATAATGGATATATTGACTGTTGTGGATAAACTTAAAGTGCAAAGGATAGAAGTCATAAAGAATTGTGCATATGTCAATTAAACAGAACGTTCGTGCATTTGTAGTATCGCTACCCAGTGTCCTTAAATACACAGATTAAATCCGGAGTAAGACGAAATCTCAGGAGTATATGTTACATATCACACTGTCACAATAATTTGTGTAGTTTATAAGCACTTGCCCTTGTTTCCAGTTCTGCTGCCCAAAGTGATTGAGAGTGCTTTGCCCGCTCTTCTATCTGGTATTGGTAAACGTGAAATGTGAGTGATATAGCTTGAATATCTGCTTATGATACAGTTATTATTGCCAGAAGATGTTTCTGGCTGAAATACATTTTCATATTCTTTGAGAGTAGACGTTGCCTTTATTCTAGTGAATATTTCAAATAATAGTTTCATAAAAATGTATTTGGATTCAGTATGTTTTTTTGTGAAAATGGATTTATTTATCCCAGTGAGAATATTTACACTATGTGGTTTATGTTTTAAACGCTGACGTAAAAGCTGTGTTAACACAACTTGAAAAGGAAATCCTCATACTGATTATAACATTGTACATATTTCATGTACTTGTCTAACTTAAGCAGTGTAGAAACCACACGAAACTAGTAAACCTACAGCTTGCATGTTTATTTCCCATTCCAAATTCCAGCGATCGCAGAAACATCCTCGATGAACTGAAGAAACTCGGCGAAAGTAAGCATCCTTCTTATTTTAACTTCCGTGTATGCTTCTACCATTCAGCAGTTATCAGTATTACTCAGATAAATCCAATCAAGAAGAAATGATATAGATAACTGTCTCACAACATCGCTGAGTACAAGACATTTTCGATTATGTAGGCATTGCTGATTCAGCTGCTTCTTCATATTTCCTGATCTGTTTCATTTTACAGGTATTCTGAAGGAGGTTGAGGGTGAGTATACTGGATATATTGACTGTTGTGGATAAACTTTAAGCTACACAGGATAGAAATCATAAAGAATTGTGCATATTTCATTTAAAAAGAACGTTCGTGCAATTTGTAGTATCGCTACCCAGTGTCAAGACTTAAAATCACAAATAAAAGCCTGAGTAAGACCAAATCTCAGGAGTATATGTTACATATCACAATATCACAATATTTTGTGTGGTTTATAAGCTCTTGTATTTATTTCCAGTTGTAGCGCCCAAAGTGATTGAGAGTGCTTTGCCCGCTCTTCTATCTGGTATTGGTAAACGTGAAATGTGAGTGATATAGCTGGAATATCTGCTTATGATACAGTTAGTATTGCCGGAAGATGTTTCGCTGAAATACATTTTCATATTCTTTTGAGAGTAGACGTTGCCTTTATTCTAGTAAATATTTCGAATAATAGTTTCATGAAATTTATTTGGATTCATGTTTTTTTGTTGTCTTGAATATGGATTTTTTCATCCCAGTGAGAATATTTACACTGTGTGGTTTATGTTTAAATGCTGACGTAAAAGCTGTGTTAACACAACTTAAAAAGGAAATCCTCACACTGATTATAACATTGTACATATATCATGTACTTGTCTAACTTAAGCAGTGTAGAAACCACACGAAACTGATTAAACCTACAGCTTGCATGTTTATTTCCCATTCGAAATTCCAGCGATCGCAGAAACATCCTCGATGAACTGAAGAAACTCGGCGAAAGTAAGCATCCTTCTTATTTTAACTTCCGTGTATGCTTCTACCATTCAGCAGTTATCAGTATTACTCAGATAAATCCAATCAAGAAGAAATGATATAAATCACTGTCACACTGCATCTCTCAGTACATCACATTTTCGATTATGTAGGCATTGCTGATTCAGCTGCTTCTTCATATTTCCTGATCTGTTTCATTTTACAGGTATTCTGCAGGAGGTTGAGGGTGAGTATACTGGATATATCGACTGTTGTGGACAAACTTAAAGTGCTAAGGATAGAAGTCATAAAGAATTGTGCATATGTCAATTAAACAAAACGTTCGTGCATTTGTAGTATCGCTACCCAGTGTCCTTAAATACACAGATAAAAGCCTGAGTAAGACGAAATCTCAGGAGTATATGTTACATATCACAATGTCACAATAACTTGTGTAGTTTATAAGCACTTGTCCTTGTTTCCAGTTCTACTGCCCAAAGTGATTGAGAGTGCTTTGCCCGCTCTTCTATCTGGTTTTGGTAAACGTGAAATGTGAGTGATATAGCTTGAATATCTGCTTATGATACAGTTAGTATTGCCAGAAGATGTTTCGCTAAAATACATTTTCATATTCTTTTGAAAGTAGACGTTGTCTTTATTCTAGTAAATATTTCGAATAATAGTTTCATGAAATGTATTGGGATTCATTTTGTTATTGTTGTGAATATGGAGTTTTTCATCCCAGTGAGAATATTTACACTGTGTGGTTTATGTTTTAAATGCTGACGTAAAAGCTGTGTTAACACAACTTAAAAAGGAAATCCTCACACTGATTATAACATTGTACATATATCATGTACTTGTCTAACTTAAGCAGTGTAGAAACCACACGAAACTGATTAAACCTACAGCTTGCATTTTTATTTCCCATTCGAAATTCCAGCGATCGCAGAAACATCCTCGATGAACTGAAGAAACTCGGCGAAAGTAAGCATCCTTCTTATTTTAACTTCCGTGTATGCTTCTTCCATTCAGCAGTTATCAGTATTACTCAGATAAATCCAATCAAGAAGACATGATATAAATAACTGTCTCACAACATCGCTGAGTACAAGACATTTTCGATTATGTAGGCATTGCTGATTCAGCTGCTTCTTCATATTTCCTGATCTGTTTCATTTTACAGGTATTCTGCAGGAGGTTGAGGGTGAGTATACTGGATATATCGACTGTTGTGGATAAACTGAAAGTGCTAAGGATAGAAGTCATAAAGAATTGTGCATATATCAATTAAACATAACGTTCGTGCATTTGCAGTATCGCTACCCAGTGTCCTTAAATACACAGATAAAATCCTGAGTAAGATCAAATCTCAGGAGTATATGTTACATATCACAATGTCACAATAATTTGTGTAGTTTATAAGCACTTGCCCTTGTTTCCAGTTCTGCTGCCCAAAGTGATTGAGAGTGCTTTGCCCGCTCTTCTATCTGGTATTGGTAAACGTGAAATGTGAGTGATATAGCTGGAATATCTGCTTATGATACAGTTAGTATTGCCAGAAGATGTTTCGCTGAAATACATTTTCATATTCTTTTGAGAGTAGACGTTGCCTTTATTCTAGTAAATATTTCAAATAATAGTTTCATGAAATTTATTTGGATTCAGTTGTTTTTTGTGAAAATGGATTTATTTATCCCAGTGAGAATATTTACACTGTCTGCTTTATGTTTTAAACGCTGACGTAAAAGCTGTGTTAACACAACTTGAAAAGGAAATCCTCATACTGATTATAACATTGTACATATTTCATGTACTTGTCTAACTTAAGCAGTGTAGAAACCACACGAAACTAGTACACCTACAGCTTGCATGTTTATTTCCCATTCCAAATTTCAGCGATCGCAGAAACATCCTCGATGAACTGAAGAAAATCGGCGAAAGTAAGCATCCTTCGTATTTTAACTTCCGTGTATGTTTCTACCATTCAGCAGTTATCAGTATTACTCAGATAAATCCAGTCAAGAAGAAATGATATAAATCACTGTCACACTGCATCTCTCAGTACAAGACATTTTCGATTATGTAGGCATTGCTGATTCAGCTGCTTCTTCATATTTCCTGATCTGTTTCATTTTACAGGTATTCTGCAGGAGGTTGAGGGTGAGTATACTGGATATATTGACTGTTGTGGATAAACTTAAAGTGCAAAGGATAGAAGTCATAAAGAATTGTGCATATGTCAATTAAACAGAAAGTTCGTGCATTTGTAGTATCGCTACCCAGTGTCCTTAAATACACAGATTAAATCCTGAGTAAGACCAAATCTCAGGAGTATATGTTACATATCACAATGTCACAATAATTTGTGTAGTTTATAAGCACTTGCCCTTGTTTCCAGTTCTGCTGCCCAAAGTGATTGAGAGTGCTTTGCCCGCTCTTCTATCTGGTATTGGTAAACGTGAAATGTGAGTGATATAGCTGGAATATCTGCTTATGATACAGTTAGTATTGCCAGAAGATGTTTCGCTGAAATACATTTTCATATTCTTTTGAGAGTAGACGTTGCCTTTATTCTAGTAAATATTTCAAATAATAGTTTCATGAAATTTATTTGGATTCAGTTTGTTTTTTTGTGAAAATGGATTTATTTATCCCAGTGAGAATATTTACACTATGTGGTTTATGTTTTAAACGCTGACGTAAAAGCTGTGTTAATACAACTTGAAAAGGAAATCCTCATACTGATTATAACATTGTACATATTTCATGTACTTGTGTAGCTTAAGCAGTGTAGAAACCACACGAAACTAGTAAACCTACAGCTTGCATGTTTATTTCCCATTCCAAATTCCAGCGATCGCAGAAACATCCTCGATGAACTGGAGAAAATCGGCGAAAGTAAGCATCCTTCTTATTTTAACTTCCGGGTATGCTTCTACCATTCAGCAGTTATCAGTATTACTCAGATAAATCCAGTCAAGAAGAAATGATATAAATAACTGTCACACAACATCGCTGAGTACAAGACATTTTCGATTATGTAGGCATTGCTGATTCAGCTGCTTCTTGATATTTCCTGATCTGTTTCATTTTACAGTTATTCTGAAGCAGATTGGGGGTGAGTATACTGGGTATATTGACTGTTGTGGACAAACTTAAGCTACACAGGATAGAAATCATAAAGAATTGTGCATATTTCATTTAAAAAGAACGTTCGTGCAATTGTTGTATCGCTACATATTGTCAAGACTTAAAATCACAGATAAAAGCCTGAGTAAGACCAAATCTCAGGAGTATATGTTACATATCACAATATCAGAATATTTTGTGTAGCTTATAAGGAGTTGCCCTTGTTTGCAGTTCTGCTGCCCACAGTGATTGAGAGTGCTTTGCCCGCTCTTCTATCTGGTATTGGTAAACGTGAAATGTGAGTGATATAGCTGGAATGTCTGCTTATGATACAGTTAGTATTGCCAGAAGATGTTTCGCTGAAATACATTTTCATATTCTTTTGAGAGTAGACGTTGCCTTTATTCTAGTAAATATTTCAAATAATAGTTTCATGAAATGTATTGGGATTCATTTTGTTATTGTTGTGAATATGGAGTTTTTCATCCCAGTGAGAATATTTACACTGTGTGGTTTATGTTTTAAACGCTGACGTAAAAGCTGTGTTAATACAACTTGAAAAGGAAATCCTCATACTGATTATAGCATTGTACATATTTCATGTACTTGTATAACTTAAGCAGTGTAGAAACCACACGAAACTAGTAAACCTACAGCTTGCATGTTTATTTCCCTTTCCAAATTCCAGCGATCGCAGAAACATCCTCGATGAACTGAAGAAAATCGCCGAAAGTAAGCATCCTTCTTATTTTAACTTCCGTGTATGCTTCTTCCATTCAGCAGTTATCAGTATTACTCAGATAAATCCAGTCAAGAAGACATGATATAAATAACTGTCTCACAACATCGCTGAGTACAAGACATTTTCGATTATGTAGGCATTGCTGATTCAGCTGCTTCTTCATATTTCCTGATCTGTTTCATTTTACAGGTATTCTGCAGGAGGTTGAGGGTGAGTATACTGGATATATCGACTGTTGTGGATAAACTGAAAGTGCTAAGGATAGAAGTCATAAAGAATTGTGCATATATCAATTAAACAGAACGTTCGTGCATTTGCAGTATCGCTACCCAATGTCCTTAAATACACAGATTAAATCCGGAGTAAGACGAAATCTCAGGAGTATATGTTACATATCACAATGTCACAATAATTTGTGTAGTTTATAAGCACTTGCCCTTGTTTGCAGTTCTGCTGCCCAAAGTGATTGAGAGTGCTTTGCCCGCTCTTCTATCTGGTATTGGTAAACGTGAAATGTGAGTGATATAGCTGGAATATCTGCTTATGATACAGTTAGTATTGCCAGAAGATGTTTCGCTGAAATACATTTTCATATTCTTTTGAGAGTAGACGTTGCCTTTATTCTAGTAAATATTTCAAATAATAGTTTCATAAAATGTATTTGGATTCAGTATGTTTTTTTTGTGAAAATGGATTTATTTATCACAGTGAGAATATTTACACTATGTGGTTTATGTTTTAAACGCTGACGTAAAAGCTGTGTTAACACAACTTGAAAAGGAAATCCTCATACTGATTATAACATTGTACATATTTCATGTACTTGTATAACTTAAGCAGTGTAGAAACCACACGAAACTAGTAAACCTACAGCTTGCATGTTTATTTCCCTTTCCAAATTCCAGCGATCGCAGAAACATCCTCGATGAACTGAAGAAAATCGGCGAAAGTAAGCATCCTTCTTATTTTAACTTCCGTGTATGCTTCTTCCATTCAGCAGTTATCAGTATTACTCAGATAAATCCAGTCAAGAAGACATGATATAAATAACTGTCTCACAACATCGCTGAGTACAAGACATTTTCAATTATGTAGGCATTGCTGATTCAGCTGCTTCTTCATATTTCCTGATCTGTTTCATTTTACAGGTATTCTGCAGGAGGTTGGGGGTGAGTATACTGTATATATTTACTGTTGTGGATAAATTTAAGCTACACAGGATAGAAATCATAAAGAATTGTGCATATTTCATTTAAAAAGAACGTTCGTGCAATTGTAGTATCGCTACATATTATCAAGACTTAAAAATCACAAATTAAAGCCTGAGTAAGACCAAATCTCAGGAGTATATGTTACATATCACAATATCAGAATATTTTGTGTAGCTTATAAGCACTTGCCCTTGTTTGCAGATCTGCTGCCCAAAGTGATTGAGAGTGCTTTGCCCGCTCTTCTATCTGGTATTGGTAAACGTGAAATGTGAGTGATATAGCTGGAATATCTGCTTATGATACAGTTAGTATTGCCAGAAGATGTTTCGCTGAAATACATTTTCATATTCTTTTGAGAGTAGACGTTGCCTTTATTCTAGTAAATATTTCAAATGATAGTTTGATGAAATTTATTTGGATTCAGTTTTTGTTGTCTTTAATATGGATTTATTCATCCCAGTGAGAATATTTACACTGTGTGGTTTATGTTTTATGCTGACGTAAAAGCTGTGTTAACACAACTTGAAAAGGAAATCCTCACACTGATTATAACATTGTACATATATCATGTACTTGTCTAACTTAAGCAGTGTAGAAACCACACGAAACTAGTAAACCTACAGCTTGCATGTTTATTTCCCATTCCAAATTCCAGCGATCGCAGAAACATCCTCGATGAACTGAAGAAACTCGGCGAAAGTAAGCATCCTTCTTATTTTAACTTCCGTGTATGCTTCTTCCATTCAGCAGTTATCAGTATTACTCAGATAAATCCAGTCAAGAAGACATGATATAAATAACTGTCTCACAACATCGCTGAGTACAAGACATTTTCAATTATGTAGGCATTGCTGATTCAGCTGCTTCTTCATATTTCCTGATCTGTTTCATTTTACAGGTATTCTGAAGCAGGTTGGGGTGAGTATACTGGGTATATATTTACTGTTGTGGACAAACTTAAGCTACACAGGATAGAAATCATAAAGAATTGTGCATATTTCATTTAAAAAGAACGTTCGTGCAATTGTAGTATCGCTACATATTATCAAGACTTAAAATCACAGATAAAAGCCTGAGTAAGACCAAATCCCAGGAGTATATGTTACATATCACAATATCAGAATATTTTGTGTAGCTTATAAGCACTTGCCCTTGTTTGCAGATCTACTGCCCACAGTGATTGAGAGTGCTTTGCCCGCTCTTCTATCTGGTATTGGTAAACGTGAAATGTGAGTGATATAGCTGGAATGTCTGCTTATGATACAGTTAGTATTGCCGGAAGATGTTTCGCTGAAATACATTTTCATATTCTTTTGAGAGTAGACGTTGCCTTTATTCTAGTAAATATTTCAAATAATAGTTTCATGAAATTTATTTGGATTCATGTTTTTGTTGTCTTTAATATGGAGTTTTTCATCCCAGTGAGAATATTTACACTGTGTGGTTTATGTTTATGCTGACGTAAAAGCTGTGTTAACACAACTTAAAAAGGAAATCCTCACACTGATTATAACATTGTACATATATCATGTACTTGTCTAACTTAAGCAGTGTAGAAACCACACGAAACTAGTAAACCTACAGCTTGCATGTTTATTTCCCATTCCAAATTCCAGCGATCGCAGAAACATCCTCGATGAACTGAAGAAACTCGGCGAAAGTAAGCATCCTTCTTATTTTAACTTCCCTGTATGCTTCTTCCATTCAGCAGTTATCAGTATTACTCAGATAAATCCAGTCAAGAAGACATGATATAAATAACTGTCTCACAACATCGCTGAGTACAAGACATTTCAATTATGTAGGCATTGCTGATTCAGCTGCTTCTTCATATTTCCTGATCTGTTTCATTTTACAGGTATTCTGAAGCAGGTTGGGGGTGAGTATACTGGGTATACTTACTGTTGTGGACAAACTTAAGCTACACAGGATAGAAATCATAAAGAATTGTGCATATTTCATTTAAAAAGAACGTTCGTGCAATTGTAGTATCGCTACATATTATCAAGACTTAAAATCACAGATAAAAGCCTGAGTAAGACCAAATCCCAGGAGTATATGTTACATATCACAATATCAGAATATTTTGTGTAGCTTATAAGCACTTGCCCTTGTTTGCAGATCTGCTGCCCACAGTGATTGAGAGTGCTTTGCCCGCTCTTCTATCTGGTATTGGTAAACGTGAAATGTGAGTGATATAGCTGGAATATCTGCTTATGATACAGTTAGTATTGCCAGAAGATGTTTCGCTGAAATACATTTTCATATTCTTTTGAAAGTAGACGTTGCCTTTATTCTAGTAAATATTTCGAATAATAGTTTCATGAAATTTATTTGGATTCATGTTTTTGTTGTCTTTAATATGGAGTTTTTCATCCCAGTGAGAATATTTACACTGTGTGGTTTATGTTTATGCTGACGTAAAAGCTGTGTTAACACAACTTAAAAAGGAAATCCTCACACTGATTATAACATTGTACATATATCATGTACTTGTCTAACTTAAGCAGTGTAGAAACCACACGAAACTAGTAAACCTACAGCTTGCATGTTTATTTCCCATTCCAAATTCCAGCGATCGCAGAAACATCCTCGATGAACTGAAGAAACTCGGCGAAAGTAAGCATCCTTCTTATTTTAACTTCCGTGTATGCTTCTTCCATTCAGCAGTTATCAGTATTACTCAGATAAATCCAGTCAAGAAGACATGATATAAATAACTGTCTCACAACATCGCTGAGTACAAGACATTTTCAATTATGTAGGCATTGCTGATTCAGCTGCTTCTTCATATTTCCTGATCTGTTTCATTTTACAGGTATTCTGAAGCAGGTTGGGGGTGAGTATACTGGGTATATTTACTGTTGTGGACAAACTTAAGCTACACAGGATAGAAATCATAAAGAATTGTGCATATTTCATTTAAAAAGAACGTTCGTGCAATTGTAGTATCGCTACATATTATCAAGACTTAAAATCACAGATGAAAGCCTGAGTAAGACCAAATCCCAGGAGTATATGTTACATATCACAATATCAGAATATTTTTGTGTAGCTTATAAGCACTTGCCCTTGTTTGCAGATCTGCTGCCCACAGTGATTGAGAGTGCTTTGCCCGCTCTTCTATCTGGTATTGGTAAACGTGAAATGTGAGTGATATAGCTGGGATATCTGCTTATGATACAGTTAGTATTGCCAGAAGATGTTTCGCTGAAATACATTTTCATATTCTTTTGAAAGTAGACGTTGCCTTTATTCTAGTAAATATTTCGAATAATAGTTTCATGAAATTTATTTGGATTCATGTTTTGTTGTCTTTAATATGGAGTTTTCATCCCAGTGAGAATATTTACACTGTGTGGTTTATGTTTATGCTGACGTAAAAGCTGTGTTAACACAACTTAAAAAGGAAATCCTCACACTGATTATAACATTGTACATATATCATGTACTTGTCTAACTTAAGCAGTGTAGAAACCACACGAAACTAGTAAACCTACAGCTTGCATGTTTATTTCCCATTCCAAATTCCAGCGATCGCAGAAACATCCTCGATGAACTGAAGAAACTCGGCGAAAGTAAGCATCCTTCTTATTTTAACTTCCCTGTATGCTTCTTCCATTCAGCAGTTATCAGTATTACTCAGATAAATCCAGTCAAGAAGACATGATATAAATAACTGTCTCACAACATCGCTGAGTACAAGACATTTTCAATTATGTAGGCATTGCTGATTCAGCTGCTTCTTCATATTTCCTGATCTGTTTCATTTTACAGGTATTCTGAAGCAGATTGGGGGTGAGTATACTGGGTATACTTTACTGTTGTGGACAAACTTAAGCTACACAGGATAGAAATCATAAAGAATTGTGCATATTTCATTTAAAAAGAACGTTCGTGCAATTGTAGTATCGCTACATATTATCAAGACTTAAAATCACAAATAAAAGCCTGAGTAAGACCAAATCCCAGGAGTATATGTTACATATCACAATATCAGAATATTTTGTGTAGCTTATAAGCACTTGCCCTTGTTTGCAGATCTGCTGCCCACAGTGATTGAGAGTGCTTTGCCCGCTCTTCTATCTGGTATTGGTAAACGTGAAATGTGAGTGATATAGCTGGAATGTCTGCTTATGATACAATTAGTATTGCCAGAAGATGTTTCGCTGAAATACATTTTCATATTCTTTTGAAAGTAGACGTTGCCTTTATTCTAGTAAATATTTCGAATAATAGTTTCATGAAATTTATTTGGATTCATGTTTTTGTTGTCTTTAATATGGAGTTTTTCATCCCAGTGAGAATATTTACACTGTGTGGTTTATGTTTATGCTGACGTAAAAGCTGTGTTAACACAACTTAAAAAGGAAATCCTCACACTGATTATAACATTGTACATATATCATGTACTTGTCTAACTTAAGCAGTGTAGAAACCACACGAAACTAGTAAACCTACAGCTTGCATGTTTATTTCCCATTCCAAATTCCAGCGATCGCAGAAACATCCTCGATGAACTGAAGAAACTCGGCGAAAGTAAGCATCCTTCTTATTTTAACTTCCGTGTATGCTTCTTCCATTCAGCAGTTATCAGTATTACTCAGATAAATCCAGTCAAGAAGACATGATATAAATAACTGTCTCACAACATCGCTGAGTACAAGACATTTTCAATTATGTAGGCATTGCTGATTCAGCTGCTTCTTCATATTTCCTGATCTGTTTCATTTTACAGGTATTCTGAAGCAGGTTGGGGGTGAGTATACTGGGTATATTTACTGTTGTGGACAAACTTCAGCTACACAGGATAGAAATCATAAAGAATTGTGCATATTTCATTTAAAAAGAACGTTCGAGCAATTGTAGTATCGCTACATATTATCAAGACTTAAAATCACAGATGAAAGCCTGAGTAAGACCAAATCCCAGGAGTATATGTTACATATCACAATATAAGAATATTTTGTGTAGCTTATAAGCACTTGCCCTTGTTTGCAGATCTGCTGCCCACAGTGATTGAGAGTGCTTTGCCCGCTCTTCTATCTGGTATTGGTAAACGTGAAATGTGAGTGATATAGCTGGGATATCTGCTTATGATACAGTTAGTATTGCCAGAAGATGTTTCGCTGAAATACATTTTCATATTCTTTTGAAAGTAGACGTTGCCTTTATTCTAGTAAATATTTCGAATAATAGTTTCATGAAATTTATTTGGATTCATGTTTTTGTTGTCTTTAATATGGAGTTTTTCATCCCAGTGAGAATATTTACACTGTGTGGTTTATGTTTATGCTGACGTAAAAGCTGTGTTAACACAACTTAAAGGAAATCCTCACACTGATTATAACATTGTACATATATCATGTACTTGTCTAACTTAAGCAGTGTAGAAACCACACGAAACTAGTAAACCTACAGCTTGCATGTTTATTTCCCTTTCCAAATTCCAGCGATCGCAGAAACATCCTCGATGAACTGAAGAAACTCGGCGAAAGTAAGCATCCTTCTTATTTTAACTTCCCTGTATGCTTCTTCCATTCAGCAGTTATCAGTATTACTCAGATAAATCCAGTCAAGAAGACATGATATAAATAACTGTCTCACAACATCGCTGAGTACAAGACATTTCAATTATGTAGGCATTGCTGATTCAGCTGCTTCTTCATATTTCCTGATCTGTTTCATTTTACAGGTATTCTGAAGCAGATTGGGGGTGAGTATACTGGGTATACTTACTGTTGTGGACAAACTTAAGCTACACAGGATAGAAATCATAAAGAATTGTGCATATTTCATTTAAAAAGAACGTTCGTGCAATTGTAGTATCGCTACATATTATCAAGACTTAAAATCACAAATAAAAGCCTGAGTAAGACCAAATCCCAGGAGTATATGTTACATATCACAATATCAGAATATTTTGTGTAGCTTATAAGCACTTGCCCTTGTTTGCAGATCTGCTGCCCACAGTGATTGAGAGTGCTTTGCCCGCTCTTCTATCTGGTATTGGTAAACGTGAAATGTGAGTGATATAGCTGGAATGTCTGCTTATGATACAATTAGTATTGCCAGAAGATGTTTCGCTGAAATACATTTTCATATTCTTTTGAAAGTAGACGTTGCCTTTATTCTAGTAAATATTTCGAATAATAGTTTCATGAAATTTTTGGGATTCATGTTTTTGTTGTCTTTAATATGGAGTTTTCATCCCAGTGAGAATATTTACACTGTGTGGTTTATGTTTATGCTGACGTAAAAGCTGTGTTAACACAACTTAAAAAGGAAATCCTCACACTGATTATAACATTGTACATATATCATGTACTTGTCTAACTTAAGCAGTGTAGAAACCACACGAAACTAGTAAACCTACAGCTTGCATGTTTATTTCCCATTCCAAATTCCAGCGATCGCAGAAACATCCTCGATGAACTGAAGAAACTCGGCGAAAGTAAGCATCCTTCTTATTTTAACTTCCCTGTATGCTTCTTCCATTCAGCAGTTATCAGTATTACTCAGATAAATCCAGTCAAGAAGACATGATATAAATAACTGTCTCCACAACATCGCTGAGTACAAGACATTTTCAATTATGTAGGCATTGCTGATTCAGCTGCTTCTTCATATTTCCTGATCTGTTTCATTTTACAGGTATTCTGAAGCAGGTTGGGGGTGAGTATACTGGGTATATTTACTGTTGTGGACAAACTTCAGCTACACAGGATAGAAATCATAAAGAATTGTGCATATTTCATTTAAAAAGAACGTTCGAGCAATTGTAGTATCGCTACATATTATCAAGACTTAAAATCACAGATGAAAGCCTGAGTAAGACCAAATCCCAGGAGTATATGTTACATATCACAATATAAGAATATTTTGTGTAGCTTATAAGCACTTGCCCTTGTTTGCAGATCTGCTGCCTACAGTGATTGAGAGTGCTTTGCCCGCTCTTCTATCTGGTATTGGTAAACGTGAAATGTGAGTGATATAGCTGGAATGTCTGCTTATGATACAATTAGTATTGCCAGAAGATGTTTCGCTGAAATACATTTTCATATTCTTTTGAAAGTAGACGTTGCCTTTATTCTAGTAAATATTTCGAATAATAGTTTCATGAAATTTATTTGGATTCATGTTTTTGTTGTCTTTAATATGGAGTTTTTCATCCCAGTGAGAATATTTACACTGTGTGGTTTATGTTTATGCTGACGTAAAAGCTGTGTTAACACAACTTAAAAGGAAATCCTCACACTGATTATAACATTGTACATATATCATATCATACTTGTCTAACTTAAGCAGTGTAGAAACCACAATGAAACTGATTAAACCTACAGCTTGCATTTTTATTTCCCATTCGAAATTCCAGCGATCGCAGAAACATCCTCGATGAACTGAAGAAACTCGGCGAAAGTAAGCATCCTTCTTATTTTAACTTCCCTGTATGCTTCTTCCATTCAGCAGTTATCAGTATTACTCAGATAAATCCAGTCAAGAAGACATGATATAAATAACTGTCTCACAACATCGCTGAGTACAAGACATTTTCAATTATGTAGGCATTGCTGATTCAGCTGCTTCTTCATATTTCCTGATCTGTTTCATTTTACAGGTATTCTGCAGGAGGTTGAGGGTGAGTATACTGGATATATCGACTGTTGTGGATAAACTTAAAGTTCTAAGGATAGAAGTCATAAAGAATTGTGCATACTAGTATATCGATTAAACGGAACGTTCGTGCATTTGTAGTATCGCTACCCAATGTCCTTAAATGCACAGATTAAATCCGGAGTAAGACCAAATCCCAGGAGTATATGTTTCATATCACAATATCAGAATATTTTGCATAGTTTATAAGCACTTGCCCTTGTTTGCAGATCTGCTGCCCAAAGTGATTGAGAGTGCTTTGCCCGCTCTTCTATCTGGTATTGGTAAACGTGAAATGTGAGTGATATAGCTGGAATGTCTGCTTATGATACAATTAGTATTGCCAGAAGATGTTTCGCTGAAATACATTTTCATATTCTTTTGAAAGTAGACGTTGCCTTTATTCTAGTAAATATTTCGAATAATAGTGTCATGAAATGTATTGGGATTCATTTTGTTATTGTTGTGAATATGGAGTTTTTCATCCAAGTGAGAATATTTACACTGTGTGGTTTATGTTTATGCTGACGTAAAAGCTGTGTTAACACAACTTAAAAAGGAAATCCTCACACTGATTATAACATTGTACATATATCATGTACTTGTCTAACTTAAGCAGTGTAGAAACCACACGAAACTGATTAAACCTACAGCTTGCATTTTTATTTCCCTTTCCAAATTCCAGCGATCGCAGAAACATCCTCGATGAACTGAAGAAACTCGGCGAAAGTAAGCATCCTTCTTATTTTAACTTCCCTGTATGCTTCTTCCATTCAGCAGTTATCAGTATTACTCAGATAAATCCAATCAAGAAGACATGATATAAATAACTGTCTCACAACATCGCTGAGTACAAGACATTTCAATTATGTAGGCATTGCTGATTCAGCTGCTTCTTCATATTTCCTGATCTGTTTCATTTTACAGGTATTCTGCAGGAGGTTGAGGGTGAGTATACTGAATATATCGACTGTTGTGGATAAACTTAAGCTACACAGGATAGAAATCATAAAGAATTGTGCATATTTCATTTAAAAGGAACGTTCGTGGAATTGTAGTATCGCTACATATTATCAAGACTAAATCTCAGGAGTATGTTACATATCTCAGTAGATAGAAGTCATATAGAATTGTGCATATTTCAATTCAACAAAACATTCGTGCACTTGTAGTATCGCTACCCAGTGTCCTCAGGCGTATATGTTACATGTCACAATATCACAATAGTTTGTGTAGTTTATAAGTACTTGCCCTTGTTTCCAGTTCTGCTGCCCAAAGTGATTGAGAGTGCTTTGCCCGCTCTTCTATCTGGTATTGGTAAACGTGAAATGTGAGTGATATAGCTGGGATATGTGTTGATCATAAATTCGGGATCGGAAAATTAACTGATACTTTTGCCGGAATATCTAATGATTACGAAAGAAGATATTTGCTTTTATTCTTGAATTATTTTATAAATCTGGATACCAATCTTTTCGTTATCATTTGGAGTTTGTAGACATTTAACTGCCAACCATTTAATATCCGTCTCTCACAGGGAGAGGAGGAATATCTTTGATGATATAAAGAAAGGTCTGGAAAATATCGGGAATGCCATCGCAACTGCCGCCAAAGGTTAGATGTTGTCTACTCAGAGTAACACCATTGTCGCTTCCTGTTTTACAGAACGTATTCAAAGTATACCTACATTTACACAGTTTGTTTCCTTATTTGAATGAGTACGTTGGTGACATGCTTGATAGCAAATTTCCAGCAGGCTCACCAAGAATATGTTTCATATTGTATGCCCGGAGCCACATGGAGCCCCCATTGCAGGTGTCAATACACACAATTACCTTGTACTGTACATACATGCATAAAATACAATTTAGTCTGTTTTATGATTGATTTATATTGAACCTTACCAATACAAATGAGAAAAATATACAATAACTTTTCTCTAGCCGCTCTACCCGTTGTCGAAGAGATTGGAAAACGTAAGTGTATACACAATTCTATAAGTGTGAGAATATGCTTCTCAGTTACGAAAAACCCCATAAAATACGTGTTCCCTCTACTCGAAATACGAAAAAAATCTTTACTAAACCGATAAATATGCGTCTGCGTGAAATATAAGCAATAATACAAGTTATTCAATTAAAAAATAAATAAATGTAAAATGAAAAGTCTCTAACTGTCAGACATTGCTTTAATACAACAAATGTGGAATAGAAGTTATTTGTGTAAAGATACCAAAAACGTTTGTTTCAGAGATTCTCCCGGTTGCTGAAAGTGAGTTACATACGTAATATTGCCACAACAAATACTGTTCACAGAGGAAACACTGTTTCCCTTTCCTCTGTTCAGATCTCAAATACACAACTCTCTTCACTGGATCACCTGCCATATCCCTAAACCATACCTGACATTGATACAACACTTATTTACTTCCCACTGCTACCGCTCCTACAACTACTACTACCGCCACTGCTACTGCTCCTACAACACCTCCTACTGTTACTGCTACCGCTCCTACAACACTCTACTACTACACTGCTACCGGCTCCTACAGCTACTACTACTGCCACTGCTACCGCTCCACTGCTACTACTGCTTACTGCTACTGCTCCTACAACAACTACTACTGCTACTTACTTACTGCTTACTGCTACCGCTCATACAACAACCTACTACTGCTACTGCTACTACCACTGCTCCTACAACAACTACTACTACTGCCTACTGCTACCTCTCCCTACAACAACTACTACTGCCACTGCTACCGCTCCTACAACTACTACTACCGCCACTGCTACTGCTCTTGCAACACCTACTACTGCCACTGCTACTAATCTCACCACATTACAACTACTACTGCTACTGCTACCGCTCCTACAGCTACTACTACCGCCACTGCTACTGCTCCTACAACTACTACTACTGCTACTGCTACCCTGCTCCTACAACAACCACTCACTGCCACTGCTACTGCCTACAACAACTACTACTGCCTGAAGCCACCACTACTACCGCACTGTAGCTCCTACAACCACTACTACCGCCACTGCTACCGCTCCTACAACACCTACTACTGCTACTGCTACCGCTCCTACAACAACTACTACTGCTACTGCTAAGCACCCTCCTACAACAACTACCACTGCTACCACCTGCTCCTCCTACAACAACTACTACTGCCACTGCTACCGCTCTACAACAACTACTACTGCTACTGCTACCACTCCTACAACAACTACTACTGCCATCATACCTTCCTACAACCACCTACTACTGCTACCCCACTGTACCTTTCCTACAACAACTTCTACTGCCACTGCCATACCTCTCCTCCGACAACTACTACCGCCACTGCAACCCTCCAACGACAACTACTACGCCACTGCCAAATCTGCACTGCAGCTACCAGTTTCCAAACCACTGCTACTGCATCCCTACTGCAGTAGCCAACAAACTACTGCTACTGCTATTCTACTACAGCAGTTGAATCAAGCCACTACTCGCTACCTACTGCACCTACTCTACTGCAGTTAACATCTACTGCTACTGCTACCTCTACTGCGGTTAAAGCCACTACTACTGTTAATTACCCTACTGCAGTTGAAGCTACTGCTACTGCTACCCCACTGCAGTTAAAGCTACTGCTACTGCTACCCTACTGCAGCTGAAGCCACCTCACTGCACTCCTACCTCTACTGTAGTTAAAGCCACTGCTGCTACTGCTACCGCGGTTAAAGCCACTGCAGTTGTGCTTCCTCTACCTGCGTTGAGCTACCGCTACCCTACCTGCACACTTAAAGCCACTGCTCGCTACTGCACCTCTTACTGCAGTTGAAGCCACTGCTACTACTACCCTCTACTGCAGTTAGCTAAAGCCACTGCCACTACTACCCCCACTGTAGTTAAAGCCACTATTACTGCTATCTCTACTGCAGTTGAAAGCCACTGCTACTGCTACCCCCACTGTAGTTAAAGCTGCTAAATCCCACTACTGCTACCCTTACTGTAGTTAAATCCACTGCCATGCTGCATACCTCTACTGTAGTTGAAATACACTGCCACCTCCACTGCTGAAGCCACTGCTACCCCTACTGTAGTTGAAGCCACTGCTACTGCTACCCCTACTGTAGTTAAAGCTACTGCAGTTAAAGCTGCCACTACTACAATTCTTTAACAAGCTACTGCTGCTACTCTACTGCAGTTAGACTGCCACTGCACTGCTACTGCTCCTACCGTTACCTCTACTGCAGTTAAAGCCACTGCTACCTCTACTGCGGTTAGAGCCACTGTAGAGCCTAATACACTGCTACCTCTACTGCTAGTTGTTAAAGCCATTTACCTGCTACCTCTACTGCGGTTAAAGCTACTGCTACTGCTACCTCTACTGCGGTTAAAGCTACTGCTACTGTTACCTCTACTGCAGTTGAAGCTACTGCTACTGCTACCTCTACTTCATTTAAAGCTACTGCTACCTCTACTGAGGTTAAAGCTACTGCTACCTCTACTGCATTTAAAGCTACTGCTACCTCTACTGCGGTTAAAGCTACTGCTACTGCTACCTCTACTGCGGTTAAAGCTACTGCTACTGCTACCTCTACTGCAGTTAAAGCTACTGCTACCTCTACTGCGGTTAGAGCTACTGCTACTGCTACTGTCCCACTGCACAGCCACCACTGCTACTCCCACTGCGGTTGTTACTGCAGAAATAGCTCACTGCCTACACTGCCATTTAAAGCCACTGCTACTACTCTACTGCGGTTAAAGCCACTGCCACCCCACTGAGGTTACTGCAGCTTACCACCTACTGCATTTAAAGCTACTGCAGTTTCATCACACTACACCCCACTGTGCTTCTACTGCTACCTCTACTGCATTTCAAAACTGCTACTGCTCCCACTGCTCACCCATCACCACTGCAGTTAAAGCCACTGCTACTGCTACTCTCTACTCTGCAGTTAAAGTTACTACACCTCCCCTCTACTGCAGTTAAAGAGCTACTGCTACCTCTACTGCAGTTAGAGCCACTGCTACCTACTGAATGCAAGCCAACCCCACTGCATTTAAAGCTACCGCTACTACCACTCCCCTGCTGCTAATTCTACTGGTTAAAGCTACTGCTACTGCTACCCCCACTGCAGTTAAAGCTGCACAATTCCCACTGGTACAGTTACACTGCCTCTACTGCAGTTGAGCCACTGCCACTGCTACCCCACTGCAGTTGCCAAAGCATCACTAAAGCTACTGCTGCAGTTTAATGTTCTCACTGCAGTTAGAGCTACTGCTACTGCTACCTCTACTGCACTTAAAGCTACTGCTACCTCTCCTGCAGTTGGAGCTACTGCTACTGCTACCTCTACTGCAGTTAAAGCTACTGCTACTGCACCTCTACTGCAGTTAGAGCTACTGCTACTGCTACCTCTACTGCACTTAAAGCTACTGCTACCTCTACTGCAGTTAGAGCTACTGCTACTGCTACCTCTACTGCAGTTAAAGCTACTGATACCTCTACTGCAGTTAGAGCTACTGCTACTGCTACCTCTACTGCAGTTAAAGCTACTACTACTACTACCTCTACTGCAGTTAAAGCTACTGATACCTCTACTGCAGTTAGAGCTACTGCTACTGCTACCTCTACTGCAGTTAACGCTACTGCTACCTCTAGTGCAGTTAGAGCTACTGCTACTGCTACCTCTACTGCAGTTAAAGCTACTGCTACTGCTACCTCTACTGCAGTTAAAGCTACTACTACTACTACCTTTACTGCAGTTAAAGCTACTGCTACTATTATCGCTACTACTACCTTCGGGGTCAGGGAACATAAACAAACATCGAGGGTACATTAGCCTATGTGGCCCACGAGACCAGTGAACAACTTATACTGCCTATTTCAGAGGTTGCCCCAAGTCTAATCAGTGCTGGGCTGACAGCTCTCGTTGGAAGGCGAGATTCGTAAGTATTAAGCGTGGAAAGGATTGCATTTAATTTTCCCTGTTCTGTAATTTTAGTAACAATTGATCGTTAACATGGATGTGGCTCAAACGTTTCTTTCGCTTCAAATATTTGTGACGATAAAGGAAGCATCCAGGGTGACTATATTCTAAACGAAACATATGTTAAATTTAGTATTACACGTTCTTCGTAATGTACAGATTCTAGTTCTTCAATCCTCAAAACGTACTGCAATCCTTGAACATAAACCCTTGACCCCATTATAACGTTAGAAAAGAAAGATTTATGGATGTCAACTTGTTTATTGTGAATAACACGACGTTTCGGAGTGAGTATCAGGGGGAGTGATATATATATGTATATATATACATACATGAGACACTACAAAGAAAACATGTATAACAATGTTGAGGAAATGAATATGTAGTACACACGTGAGGCCAGCGATACGCTTATACAACATGGTAATAGATGTGATAGGATATAGAATACAAACACGGGGAGACCAATGGTACAATGATATAACATAAACCTGAGGAGGGGAGGCCAGTAATCTGCTCGTTGGATATACAATTCAAACATGAGGCCAGTGAGCAGAAGAGAAAAGGTGGTTCTAGATGATTTTAAAAGGGGTGTGACTCATGCAAATGAGTTAGCGGGTAGACACGACATTGCTCTGTCTACAGTACACAGAACTTTGAAGAAAATTCAGTCAGGAGTTGGGATAGCACGAGAATCGGGCAGGGAGGCCAAGGAACTTCAGTACTACAGATTGCCGGCGACTTGGTCAAATTGGTTCACGAAGATTGGGATAATGTTGCTGTTTTTCTGATGAAAGTTCTGTCTGGCTTTGTCTGAAATGTGTGAAAATTTGGACAAAAGATACCATGAAACCTTTCTACCAACGCCCAAAACATAGCCCGACATTTCAGATGTGGAGTGGGATATCATCACGTGGAGTGACGCCGTTATATATTTATATATATTCACTGGAAATCGGACAAAGGAACGATATGTTGATATGTTAAATGATCACCTCTTTCAACGGTCCGAACAGTGTATGAAGATTAACTGGATTTTCCATCATGATACCGACCCAAAACACACTGCGGGCTACGTAGAACAGTGGTTGTCGGACGAAAATATTCAAGTTTTAGACTTGCCCAGCTACAGCCCGGATCTTAAACCTATTGAGGATGTGAGGGGACTATGAAGGACAGAATAGACCAAAAAGGACTTAGAAATATTGAGGATATGAAGAAAGTATTGGTCGAAAATTGGGATACGCTGTCACACGATTTCCTACAAACGTTGGTAGTGTACCTAAGCGCATTCAGTCGTGTATTGCAGGGCAAGGAGGTCTCACAAAGTACTGGAAGACACTTAGACTGTAAGAGGATCATATCTCAACATATTCATTTAAGTAAAACTTCTATTGTATTTATACATGTATTATATATTTGCCGAAACAACATTCTCAATAATTTCTAGGAATACTATGCTCTTTATTCCAGTGTGCGTATTTGCACTGTCTAAATTCTATTTTAAGTGTTGATCTAGCAGATTGGTTGTTAAGTGTTGATCTAGCAGATTGGTTGTTAAGTGTTGATCTAGCAGATTGGTTGTTAAGTGTTGATCAAGCAGATTGGTTGTTAAGGGCTGATCTAGCAGATTGGTTGTTAAGTGTTGATCTAGCAGATTGGTTGTTAAGTGTTGATCAAGCAGATTGGTTGTTAAGTGTTGATCAAGCAGATTGGTTGTTAAGGGCTGATTAGATAGAGGGCTGATCTAGCAGATTGGTTGTTAAGTGTTGATCAAGCAGATTGGTTGTTAAGTGTTGGTTGTTTTAAGTGTTGATCAAGCAGATTGGTTGTTAAGTGTTGATCAAGCAGATTGGTTGTTAAGTGTTGATCTAGCAGATTGGTTGTTAAGTGTTGATCTAGCAGATTGGTTGTTAAGTGTTGATCAAGCAGATTGGTTGTTAAGTGTTGATCTAGCAGATTGGTTGTTAAGCTGATTGATTGGTTGTTAAGATTGGATTGGTTGTTAAGTGTTGATCTAGCAGATTGGTTTGTTAAGTGTTGATCAAGCAGATTGGTTGTTAAGTGTTGTCAAGCAGTTGATCTAGCAGATTGGTTGTTAAGTGTTGATCTAGCAGATTGGTTGTTAAGTGTTGATCAAGCAGATTGGTTGTTAAAGTTGATCTAGCAGATTGGTTTAAGCAGATTGGTTGTTAATGATCAAGCAGATTGGTTGTTAAGTGTTGATCTAGCAGATTGGTTGTTAAGTGTTGATCTAGCAGATTGGTTGTTAAGTGTTGATCTAGCAGATTGGTTGTTAAGTGTTGATCTAGCAGACTGGTTGTTAAGTGTTGATCTAGCAGACTGGTTGTTAAGTGTTGATCTAGCTGTTTGGTTGTTAAGTGTTGATCTAGCAGATTGGCTGTTAAGGATTGAATTAGCAGATTGGTTGTTAAGGGTTGATCTGTCAAAGAAATTGTTAGGGGTTACATGTAACAGCAGCTATGCTGTAGTTATTATTACAAGGAATATTAACCGTATAGAGGCACCCAATGGACAGAAACACATTGTCACAACACCTTCATTTTCGCCCATTTTAGAGTGCGGCGAAGTTTCCTGGATGATCTGAAGAACGCCCTGAAGACTCTTGGCCAACGTAAGCTCGTTAATGGTCAAGTGCTTCATTAAAAAGTTGCTTCCGGGAGAGTAACGCAAATAATGTGATTCAACTATTCTTTAATACATGTTCAGCGTATTCTGACTGACAAATACATATTGCTGGTCTGTTATAGCTGTCCGTTAAGTGAGGGACATATCTCATCAACTGATGAAGCTCATGTTACACTTGGCGAAATGAGAACCAATGAGTATGTTTCTTTCAATTGTTTTTACAGAGGCTCTTCAAGCAGTTGAGAGTGAGTATATAAATTACGTGCATAAACCAGCATTTATAGTCGTTTGATATTTGTAGAGAATAGAATGGTGAGTTTTCATTGAGTTTCATGATAATGTTGCCTTCGCTCTTCTCCGCGTATACCCCATGACTGCATTTTTCAAAGTCCCGTGGACTTTGTAGTTGTATTGGGTTATATTTGTATACTTTTGATTTCTTTTCCAGCCCTTGCACCAACACTCCTCGAAAGTGCACTTCCTGCTCTCCTCTCTAGTGTTGGAAAGCGTGGAGTGTGAGTTTCTGTGCCATTAATCATAATTTGATGTTATTGATGGTATTTAAAGTATAACCAGCTGTAGTGTTTGTACCAATGCTCAGTGTTGGCGATGACAAAGTGAAAGTGTTGTGCATGTTTGCTGACAGTGTGGAGGCGGGACTTCTGGGACATGTCAAGGATGAGATGCTGAGTGTGGTGGACAAGCTGAAGGAGTCTGTGGAGGGGGCAGAGAAGGTCAGTAGCAACATTAACAAATGAGTCCTGAGAGAACGTGACGTGACGTCACAAAAGGACTGTGTGAGTAGCAACATTAACACGTGGTTCCTGAGAGAATGTGACGTGACGTCACAAAAGGACTGTGTGAGTAGCAACATTAACACGTGGGTCCTGAGAGAATGTGACGTGACGTCACAAAAGGACTGAGTGAGTAGCAACATTAACACTGGGTCCTGAGAGAATGTGACGTGACGTCACAACAGGACTGTGTGAGTAGCAATAATAACACGTGGGTCCTGAGAGAATGTGACGTGACGTCACAAAAGGACTGTGTGAGTAGCAACATTAACACATGGGTCCTGAGAGAGAATGTGACGTGACGTCACAAAAGGACTGTGTGAGCAGCAACATTAACACGTGGGTCCTGAGAGAATGTGACGTGACGTCACAAAAGGACTTGTGAGTAGCAACATTAACAAATGAGTCCTGTGAGAACGTGACGTGACGTCACAAAAGGACTGTGTGAGTAGCAACATTAACACATGGGTCCTGAGAGAATGTGACGTGACGTCACAAAGGACTGTGTGAGCAGCAACATTAACACGTGGGTCCTGAGAGAATGTGACGTGACGTCACAACAGGACTTGTGAGTAGCAACATTAACACATGGGTCCTGAGAGAATGTGACGTGACGTCACAACAGGACAGTATGACAGGTGTGAGGACTTCAACTTTCCAGGAGTCAACGTTCTCTGTATGGAGCAAAGTATTCCAGTAGGTCATTTCATAAACACTTGTGATGCAATCGATCATGGTCCTTCAATGAAGACATTTTATAGAATGTCATATAATTCCTGTTCAAATGTTGTCCCATTCCTAGGCACATATTCATTATATATCAGGAGTAAATCCTGCAGCCACTGTACATATCCCGACATATTAAACACCAAAACGTCTGTCACTTTTCACAAGCTAATATCCAATAATGAGTATTATTGTATTGGTCATTTGTTCACATTCAAAACTCCAATTTGCCAACTAACCAGGTTTATCAGCATGACGGAAATCACGGAATAGAAATCTTAATATCAGGTGCAGCTGAATTTGTGGAAAGGTCACATGAACTTTGGAAATATATATATCAACGTTTTTATACGTGAATTCAGTGACCAAATGTCTAATATTTCCGTGTTAAGATCGCCACGAACCTTGAGAGCAATCTGAAGACGGCTGCCCAGGGTCTGACCAGTGGCCAGGATGTCAAAGCCGTCGCCCAGATGGTGCTGTCTACCCTGGAGGCCGATGTCAAGTCAATGATGGGTGTGTGCATAGGCAAAGACTCTTACTTCAGTACATGTGACTACGAACTATGAACCAGATTATGTTTCATACATGTGTCAACGTTTGACTAATACGATACTAACGTATGTTGCATTCACATATAGAACCTCACTGAGATATATATCCTTTACAGAGGACATGAGAAGATTATCTAGCCACATCATTGTGGCTAAGACCATACCCGACAACTCTGTTTTCTTGATTGTTTCAGACAAAGGCACATTTGACGTTGATATTGATTCGCTGATCAAGAATATCGTCCCAAACGCTGTTGCAAAGGTAAATATCATAATGGATTCCAATGAAGCCTTAGTAGGCTTCCACTCAATGACGTTATATTGATTCATATATTTACACATGAAGCAGTGTAATCTAAATCGCTCTCATTGAGTTTTACGTTTCACGATAGTGAACGTAGTTACACATGAGATGCAGCTTCCAGCTACGATGTCGACATCGCATTCGGGATATTCATGACAGTTCTGTATGTTTTCAGCTCTTCTCCAAGCACAGCCGTCGTTTTCTTATCGGCGATATTATCAACGGATTGAAAGACACTCTGGGTGACGTCCTTGGTCTCGTGTCTGGCACCGTGTTTGGGGATCTTACAACATTCCTGGGAAACATTGAGTCAACTGCTGTGCAATCTCTCAGCCCTGCATTGGATAACCTGAAGGGCCTTGCCCAGACAGTAAGTTCCGTGCAATCTTTGTAATCAGGGCCAGACAGAACGCTGTATAGAAACATTGTATTCAGTCATTCCTCTGAAGCACTGTGTTCAGTGTCTCTCACAATCCGTTCCTTACTGGATACCATGTTGGACTGAATGGTTCAGACAGTGGGTGCCCTTGAAGCGTTATATTCAGGGGGTTGCCAGGCCATTACATCTTGTATGTAAATAAAACATTATCAATAATTGTTAACATCCTCCAAGTTCCACTTTTCGTTTGGCCACAACCCGGCAGTAAGGTAACAGGGGTCAGGGGAAATGCTTATTTTGCGAAAACGGAATCTGGAATGGAATTAATTATGTTTATGTTATCTTTGCACAATTAGACATCACATATACAACATCATATCTTAATTTAACAGCATACACATATTGTGATTGTCACGTAAATGTTAACTTACCATCTTTTGACAAATCTTGATATGCATGACGAGGTGCTTGGTCTAGTGTAACTGCACGCTCTTACACGCTCTAACTCCTGTCTGTCCAGTTCCTGACCCACGCTGGACAAGCCACTGCACAGGTCGCTGCTGAGGCCGTCAAGTTCTTCCAGCCATTCCAGGCTGAACTCGGATCTGTCTTCACCCAGATCAAAAAATGTAGCTGCAAAACTGACGGGTGCCTGAATGTCAAGGGATGTCGAATAAAATAACATATGAAACATTGCCTCCTTGTTTGTTTCGGGAAACATGACTACAGAGAATCAAGTACAATAGGGGCGGCAACATACATAAATGAAGAGTGACGCTCCAAGACCATTTACTCCCTCCTTCAACCTAGTAGCACCAACACACTGCATACAGAATATATCTAACAACTTCTGTTCGAACGTGAAATAGACAGTGCTAGTTTATGGTTGAGCCAACCAAAACCAACTGAGACAATATATAAATCCAGTTGTCTTGAGAATTGTGACAGATTAAACAGGACACTGTTTTTGTTATGTCACATTTCCTGTTGTATGGAAATATTGTCTTAGTGATGCGCCCAGACAATTGAAGCATTGTTTTCATTGGGCTGCCAGGGCATTACATCTTGTACCTCATTGAAGATATGTGATTGTTTGGATAATCCAGTTGTTAAACTTGGCCGCTCGCATGCGGTGTATGGTAGTACACTTTCGACTTCTGAAAACATCTAGAGTCAAATTCGTATGACATAGTTGGGCAATTCTCGCTATTTTTCCTAGCAGTTAGGATTGTGTGAGTTGACCTTGTCCTAACTTTCCTATGTTTCTTAGCAGTTAGGACTGTGTCATTCAAACTTGTTCCACCCTTCATGTACAGTTAGGATTGTGTGATCCGACCGGGTTCCCACTCCCTGTCTGTGTTTATTAGCAGTTAAGATTGTGTGATCCGACCGGCTTCCCCACTCACTGTCTGTGTTTATTAGTAGTTAAGATTGTGTGATCCGACCGGGTTCCCCACGCCCTGCCTGTGTTTATCAGCAGTTAAGATTGTGTGATCCGACCGGGTTCCCCACGCCCTGTCTGTGTTTATTAGCAGTTAAGATTGCGTGATCCGACCGGGTTCCCCACTTCTTGTCTGTGTTTATTAGTAGTTAAGATTGTGTGATCCGACCGGGTTCCCCACGCCCTGTCTGTGTTTATCAGCAGTTAAGATTGTGTGATCCGACAGGGTTCCCCACTTCCTGTCTGTGTTTATATGCAGTTAAGATTGTGTGATCCGACCGGGTTCCCCACTCCCTGTCTGTGTCTGATAGTAGTTAAGATTGTGTGATCCGACAGGGTTCCCCACTCCCTGTCTGTGTTTATTAGCAGTTAAGATTGTGTGATCCGACCGGGTTCCCCACTTCCTGTCTGTGTTTATATGTAGTTAAGATTGTGTGATCCGACCGGGTTCCCCACTCCCTGTCTGTGTTTATTAGCAGTTAAGATTGTGTGATCCGACCGGGTTCCCCACTCCCTGTCTGTGTTTATTAGTAGTTAAGATTGTGTGATCCGACCGGGTTCCCCACTCCCTGTCTGTGTTTATTAGCAGTTAAGATTGTGTGATCCGACCGGGTTCCCCACTTCCTGTCTGTGTTTATATGTAGTTAAGATTGTGTGATCCGACCGGGTTCCCCACTCCCTGTCTGTGTTTATTAGCAGTTAAGATTGTGTGATCCGACCGGGTTCCCCACTTCCTGTCTGTGTTTATATGTAGTTAAGATTGTGTGATCCGACCGGGTTCCCCACTCCCTGTCTGTGTTTATTAGCAGTTAAGATTGTGTGATCCGACCGGGTCCCCCACTTCTTGTCTGTGTTTATTAGTAGTTAAGATTGTGTGATCCGACCGGGTTCCCACTCCCCTGTCTGTGTTTATTAGCAGTTAAGATTGTGTGATCCGACCGGGTTCCCCACTTCCTGTCTGTGTTTATATGTAGTTAAGATTGCGTGATCCGACCGGCTTCCCCACTCACTGTCTGTGTTTATTAGTAGTTAAGATTGTGTGATCCGACCGGGTTCCCCACTCCCTGTCTGTGTTTGATAGCAGTTAAGATTGTGTGATCCGACCGGGGTTCCCACTCACTGTCTGTGTTTATTAGCAGTTAAGATTGTGTGATCCGACCGGGTTCCCCACTCCCTGTCTGTGTTTATTAGCAGTTAAGATTGTGTGATCCGACCGGGTTCCCCACTTCCTGTCTGTGTTTATATGTAGTTAAGATTGTGTGATCCGACCGGGTTCCCCACTCCCTGTCTGTGTTTATTAGCAGTTAAGATTGTGTGATCCGACCGGCTTCCCCACTTCCTGTCTGTGTTTATTAGTAGTTAAGATTGTGTGATCCGACCGGGTTCCCCACTTCCTGTCTGTGTTTATATGCAGTTAAGATTGTGTGATCCGACAGGGTTCCCCACTTCCTGTCTGTGTTTATATGTAGTTAAGATTGTGTGATCCGACCGGCTTCCCCACGCCCTGTCTGTGTTTATATGTAGTTAAGATTGTGTGATCCGACCGGGTTCCCCACTCCCTGTCTGTGTCTGATAGTAGTTAAGATTGTGTGATCTGACCGGGTTCCCCACTCCCTGTCTGTGTTTACTAGCAGTTAAGATTGTGTGATCCGACCGGGTTCCCCACTCCCTGTCTGTATTTGATAGTAGTTAGGATTGTGCGATCCGACCGGGTTCCCCACTCCCTGTCTGTGTCTGATAGCAGTTAAGATTGTGCGATCCGACTGGGTTTCCTACTCCATGTCCGTGTTTGATAGCAGTTAAGATTGTGTGATCCGACCAGGTTCCCCACTCCTGTCTGTGTTTGAAAGCAGTTAACATTGTGTGATCCGACCGGGTTCCCACTCACTGTCTGTGTTTGAAAGCAATTAAGATTGTGTGATCCGACCGGGTTCCCCACTCCCTGTCTGTGTTTGATAGCAGTTAGGATTATGTGATCTGATCTGGTTCCCCACTCCAGGAAGTCCTGGGGCGGTGGGGTAGCCTAATGGTTAAAGCGTTGGCTCGTCACGCCGAAGACCCGGGTTTGAATCCCCACATGGGTACAATGTGTGACGCCCATTTCTGGTGTCCCCCGCCGTGATGTTGCTGGAATATTGCTAAAAGCGGCGTAAAACCAAACTCACTCAGTCAGTCCAGGAAGTCCTGAAAATCTTGAAAAAGATATTCCGGGAATAGGACCCAGCGCTCAAGTGCTTGGCAACAGAACACTCTCTTTAGAAGAGGTTGACGGATTTCCAGATTTTTACTATATCAAGGATAATTTTAATGGAACGATGCCTAGAAGGCCTACACCTTAACGTATGTCTGATCTATCTTGATGACTTGATCATATTTTCCAACACGTCGATGTTGAACATGTTGATAGACTGAAACAAGTATTCCAGCGGATTCAAGAATGCGGATTAAAACTAACTACCAAGAAGTGCAAGTTCTTCCAAAGGAAAGTTCGATTAGTGGGGTACATTTTTTTAGAACATGGAATCGAAGCCGACCATTAGAAAATCAATAAGGTACAAAACTGGCCAACACCTACCAGCCCAGAGGAAGTCCGGAAATTTCTAGGATTTGCCGGGTATTACAGAAAATACATCAAGGACTTTGTTAAAATTGAGAAACCACTCTCAGAGCTTATGCCAAAGTCAGCTTCTACGAAGTCAAAGCAATCCAAGGAAGTTAAACGGAGGTAGGGATGAGCTCAACAAAGTGCTTTTGATGAACTAAAGCAAGGACTCTCTACGCCACCAGTACTAGGATATGCTGACTGTACCAAGCCTTTTGAACTCCACATGGATGCCAGTGGTCATGGACTGGGTGCCGTACTCTATCAGGTGCAGGATGGACAACCAAGAATTATTGCTTATGCAAGTCGAGGACTCAGTCTTGAGTTTTTGTGTCTGAAATGGTCCATCTCAGAGAAGTTCCACGACTACTTGCGAGGTCAAGACTTTGTTCTCGTTACAGACAACAATCCATTGACTTATGTGCTGACGAGTGCTCGATTGGACTCAACTGGTCATCGATGGCCATGGCTTGCTGCTCTCTCCAGCTATAATTTCAGCATCAAGTATCATCCAGGGAAATCCAACATCGATGCTGATGATCTCTCAAGGTTGCCAGTCAAGGAAGATGCTGATGATATGGATCAGATTGCGAAAGATCACGTCACAGCTATCTGTCATTCCGCCCATGCGACTAGCCTTGTGGAACGTTTATGTCTCTCTGTGGATGTCATTGAAGATGAAGATCATGACCTAATTGAGGACAGGTGTGAACAGAATGGAATGGAATGGAACAAGACCAGACCGGATCAAGTATCTCAATAATCACTGTTAAAGAACTACAGTCAGTTCAGACTCAAGCGAGGAGTTCTCTACGGACCGCCAATATTACTGGAGTTGACAGGTAACAAATAGTCCTATCTTCACAAGTAAGAACTGCAGCATTGAAGAGTTTCCATGACAATGTTGGTCACCCTGGAAGAGACCGAACAACATCACTCCTGCGAGACAGATTCTACTGGCCAGGGATAACACATGATGTGGAGATCCATCTACAAAATTGCCATTGCTGTTTGAGAAGGAAGACATCAACCAACATCAAAGCTCCTTTAACCAGCATCAAGACTTATGGGCCACATGAACTCTTTTGCATGGACTTCGTTTCTTTAGAGCCATCCAAAGGGAGAATAGAACATGTCTTGGTTGTGACAGATCATTTCACTCGCTATGCCCAAGCTTACCCAACCAAGAACATGTCTGCCAAAACAACAGCTGAAGCCTTCTTCAACAACTTTGTCGTCCATTACGTTCTTCCAAAAAGAATACATTCTGATCAAGGAGCCAACTTCGAAGATCATGTGCCAGCTTCTGAAGACAGAAAAGTCCCGAACAACGCACTCTTTGCAATATGATTGGCACTTTTGAACCAAATGAAAAGAAGAACTGAAAGGCACATGCCGGTCCACTCGTCCACGCCTACAACTGCACCCGCCATGAATCAACATCTATAGCTTTATTCTTCTTGATGTTTAGGAGACATCCAAGACTTCGAGCTCATCTAGCATTTGGATTGGACATGGAAATTCAAGAAAGCAAGTCCATAACGGAGTACATCTAATCCTTGAAGGAACGACTAAAACAGGCTTATGATCTAGCTTCCACAGCTTCACAGAAATCTCAGACCAAACAGAAGAGTTACTATGACCAGAAAGCCAGAGCTGTGATATTGGAACCAGGAGATCGAGTTCTTGTAAAGATAGTTGCCTTCGATGGGAGACATAAGCTAGCTGACAGGTGGGAGGAAGATGTGTATGTAGTACTGCGCCATCCCAATCCATCGATACCAGTATTTGAGGTTGGCAAGGAGAGTGGAGAAGGAAGGAAGAGAGTTTTACATCGTAATCTCCTGTTGCCAGTCAGCTCAATGCCCGTCAAAGTGCCACCAACTATCAAACCCCGAAGACGACATGTATGACTACCTGTACCGAAACCGAGGAAGAACATCATAGCCGAAACAGAAGAAGATTTGTCTGATGAGGAGTCAGTTATTGGCTACACCCGTTCTTCAGAACCTTCAGTTCCTACTGAGATCCAAGTGTCAGTAGAAGTTGATGTAGAAGATGAGACTCCTACTAAAGAAACAGAGGAAGAAGAGTCAACTGACAGAACTGTTCATCAACCCGAACAGGAAGAAGATTAGTCTGACCTTTGGGCAATAGGTATTGAGGATGGTGGAGAAGAACAACCAGATTTGCAACCAGAGGAACTTCTCAACCACGACGGTCCACCAGAACTAGGTCGCAGCCAAGTTGGATGAGAAGTGGGGAATATGTTCTTTCTGCCACAACTGATCCTCAGAATCCAGAATGGCTTGCCAGAGCCAACTAATTCAACTCTCTACAAGCAGATGATAGATTTCAGGAACAGCGGCACAAAGTGGCTAATACTCTCCTCGATCTTGTAAGCAGAAAGATCAAATGACGAGACGTCATTTTTCTGTGGGAGGAAGTATAGGGCAGACACCAGTTCCGAATAGTTTGTTATGAATAGTTTTATCTAATTCAGGCGTTTTTATGTTTTAGTATTTTAAAGTTGTTAGTACAGTAGTTTTTTAACTTCTCCTTACTATGCTTTTGGAGCAGTCTATAAAGGTAAAGGGGTTTTAGCTTAGTCCATGTTTATGTCATTGTCTCCTTTTTGTTCTAACCCAAGCCTTGTTTTCATTGGTCGGTTTAATCTGTGCACTGTTTCATCCATCTTGCACTTGACAAGACACTGACTTACAGACTGGTGTGATCTTTGACTAATTGGAACAGAGAATTTTCATTGTTTAAGGTGAACACTGTCACTGGCTAAAGCGCCAGGCTAGTGATCCAGCGGGTTTGAGGTGACGGGTTCGAGCCCACATGTGACCGGGTGTAAAAACCTTGGAGTAAACTTTGTGTGCAGACTCTTTCAGTGTTGTCACAACTCCTAGTGTACAGTTCACATCCCTGTGCACTTAAAAGAACCCACGAATCCGTTGGTATATGACCAGATGGTGGCTACATGAATACGTGCAAACACCTAGTTGCGGGTACACCAACTTGCAGTATACTTGGACAAAGCACTGTGAGTAGGTGTCCCAGTCCACCAGCTGTGAATGGGTACCTCGTAAGGGTTGGAAAGCCGCACTGACTCTGCAGTTCGACATAAACCTTGATTTTTCTAATGACTGTAAATAGGCCAGAAAGAGTCGGAAGAAAGCTATATCCGCCGACATCCTACAGTCCATAATTCAGTGGAACTAAGTTTCCAAAATAAATTCTCGTACATCGATTTCAAAGGTGTGGAACATGGTTCAAAGAATAAAAGGTAAAGTTTCTAAATGTACTGTTCACAATCTTAAAGTGACAGTGACAATTTTCTAACTGATAAAGATGAGATTGCGAATAAACTCGCCAAAACTTCTTCGTCGTCAAATTATGCCCCTGAGTTTAAAAACTATCAGAAACATCAGGAAAAGAAAAGAATACATTATAAATCGGGTAGTGCAGAAGATCATAACGAATTATTTCGTTACAGGCCTTGACCACGAGCTCCATACCGCCCTTGAGCAGGCTCATGGTACAGCAACAGGGGCTGATAATATCAGCACTTGAAGCATTTGCCTGATTCATGTCTCGAAATCCACTTGGAAATATGTTATCAAATATGGGTATACTGTCTCTTACGTAGTACCTAATATCACCCACGTAGGACATACTATCTCTTACGTAGTACTTGATATCTCTTACGTAGGACATACTATCTCTTACGTAGTACTTGATATCTCCTACGTAGGACATACTATGTCTTACGTAGTATTTGATAGTTCCTATTTAGGACATACTATCTCTTACGTAGTACTTATTATCTCCTACGTAGGACATACTATCTCTTACGTAGTACTTGATATCTCCTACGTAGGACATACTATCTCTTACGTAGTACTTGATATCTCCTACACGTAGGACATACTATGTCTTACGTAGTACTTGATAGTTCCTATTTAGGAGGGGCGGTGGGGTAGCCTAGTGGTTAAAGCGTTGGCTCGTCACGCCGAAGACCCGGGTTCCATTCCCCACATGGGCACAATGTGTTAAGCCCATTTCTGGTGTCCCCCGCCGTGATATTGCTGGAATATTGCTAAAAGCGGCGTAAAACTAAACTCAGTCAGTCAGTCAGTCCTATTTAGGACATACTATCTCTTACGTAGTACTTGATATCTCCTACGTAGGACATACTATCTCTTACGTAGTACTTGATATCTCCTACGTAGGACATACTATGTCTTACGTAGTACTTGATAGTTCCTATTTAGGACATACTATCTCTTACGTAGTACTTATTATCTCCTACGTAGGAGATGAGCGATATATACATTAATATACATTAAGGAGATGAGCGATATATATATATATTAATATACATTAAGGAGATGAGCGATATATATATTAATATACATTAAGGAGATGAGCGATATATATATATTAATATACATTAAGGAGATGAGCGATATATATATTAATATACATTAAGGAGATGAGCGATATATATATATATATTAATATACATTAAGGAGATGAGCGATATATATATTAATATACATTAAGGAGATGAGCGATATATATATATATATTAATATACATTAAGGAGATGAGCGATATATATATATATATTAATATACATTAAGGAGATGAGAGCGATATATATATTAATATACATTAAGGAGATGAGCGATATATATATTAATATACATTAAGGAGATGAGCGATATATATATATATATATTCAATACATTAAGGAGATGAGCGATATATATATCAATATACATTAAGGAGATGAGCGATATATATATCAATATACATTAAGGAGATGAGCGATATATATATCAATATACATTAAGGAGATGAGCGATATATATATTAATATACATTAAGGAGATGAGCGATATATATATCAATATACATTAAGGAGATGAGCGATATATATATATATATTAATATACATTAAGGAGATGAGCGATATATATATTAATATACATTAAGGAGATGAGCGATATATATATCAATATACATTAAGGAGATGAGCGATATATATATTAATATACATTAAGGAGATGAGCGATATATATATCAATATACATTAAGGAGATGAGAAGATATATATATATAATATACATTAAGGAGATGAGCGATATATATATCAATATACATTAAGGAGATGAGCGATATATATATTAATATACATTAAGGAGATGAGCGATATATATATCAATATACATTAAGGAGATGAGCGATATATATATCAATATACATTAAGGAGATGAGCGATATATATATCAATATACATTAAGGAGATGAGCGATATATATATTAATATACATTAAGGAGATGAGCGATATATATATTAATATACATTAAGGAGATGAGCGATATATATATTAATATACATTAAGGAGATGAGCGATATATATATCAGTATACATTAAGGAGATGAGCGATATATATATTAATATACATTAAGGAGATGAGCGATATATATATCAATATACATTAAGGAGATGAGCGATATATATATAATATACATTAAGGAGATGAGCGCGATATATATATATCAATATACATTAAGGAGATGAGCGATATATATATATATATTAATATACATTAAGGAGATGAGCGATATATATATCAATATACATTAAGGAGATGAGCGATATATATATCAATATACATTAAGGAGATGAGCGATATATATATCAATATACATTAAGGAGATGAGCGGTATATATATCAATATACATTAAGGAGATGAGCGATATATATATCAATATATATACATTAAGGAGATGAGCGATATATATATTAATATACATTAAGGAGATGAGCGATATATATATCAATATACATTAAGGAGATGAGCGATATATATATTAATATACATTAAGGAGATGAGCGATATATATTATACATTAAGGAGATGAGCGATATATATATCAATATAATTAAGGAGATGAGCGATATATATATTAATATACATTAAGGAGATGAGCGATATATATATCAATATACATTAAGGAGATGAGCGATATATATATTAATATACATTAAGGAGATGAGCGATATATATATCAATATACATTAAGCGGAGATGAGCAATATATAATATATTAATATACATTAAGGAGATGAGCGATATATATATTAATATACATTAAGGAGATGAGCGATATATATATTAATATACATTAAGGAGATGAGCGATATATATATTAATATACATTAAGGAGATGAGCGATATATATATTAATATACATTAAGGAGATGAGCGATATATATATCAATATACATTAAGGAGATGAGCGATATATATATCAATATACATTAAGGAGATGAGCGATATATATATTAATATACATTAAGGAGATGAGCGATATATATATCAATATACATTAAGGAGATGAGCGATATATATATTAATATACATTAGAAGGAGATGAGCGATATATATATTAATATACATTAAGGAGATGAGCGATATATATATCAATATACATTAAGGAGATGAGCGATATATATATCAATATACATTAAGGAGATGAGCGATATATATATTAATATACATTAAGGAGATGAGCGATATATATATCAATATACATTAAGGAGATGAGCGATATATATATTCAATATACATGAGCGATATATAGGAGATGAGCGATATATATATATAATATACATTAAGGAGATGAGCGATATAGGCGATCAATATATATTAATATACATTAAGGAGATGAGCGATATATATATTCAATATACATTAAGGAGATGAGCGATATATATATCAATATACATTAAGGAGATGAGCGATATATATATCAATATACATTAAGGAGATGAGCGATATATATATTAATATACATTAAGGAGATGAGCGATATATATATCAATATACATTAAGGAGATGAGGAGATATATTATATGAATACATATAAGGAGATGAACGATATATATATCAATATACATTAAGGAGATGAGCGATATATATATCAATATACATTAAGGAGATGAGCGATATATATATTAATATACATTAAGGAGATGAGCGATATATATATATATATACATCAATATACATTAAGGAGCGATATATGAGCGATATACATTAAGGAGATGAGCGATATATATATTAATATACATTAAGGAGATGAGCGATATATATATTAATATACATTAAGGAGATGAGCGATATATATATTAATATACATTAAGGAGATGAGCGATATATATATTAATATACATTAAGGAGATGAGCGATATATATATCAATATACATTAAGGAGATGAGCGATATATATTAATATACATTAAGGAGATGAGCGATATATATATTAATATACATTAAGGAGATGAGCGATATATATATTAATATACATTAAGGAGATGAGCGATATATATATATTAATATACATTAAGGAGATGAGCGATATATATATTAATATACATTAAGGAGATGAGCGATATATATATCAATATACATTAAGGAGATGAGCGATATATATATATAATATACATTAAGGAGATGAGCGATATATATATCAATATACATTAAGGAGATGAGCGATATATATATCAATATACATTAAGGAGATGAGCGATATATATATTATATACATTAAGGAGATGAGCGATATATATATTAATATACATTAAGGAGATGAGCGATATATATATTAATATACATTAAGGAGATGAGCGATATATATATTAATATACATTAAGGAGATGAGCGATATATATATTAATATACATTAAGGAGATGAGCGATATATATATCAATATACATTAAGGAGATGAGCGATATATATATTAATATACATTAAGGAGATGAGCGATATATATATTAATATACATTAAGGAGATGAGCGATATATATATTAATATACATTAAGGAGATGAGCGATATATATATATATAATATACATTAAGGAGATGAGCGATATATATATTAATATACATTAAGGAGATGAGGCGATATATATATAATATACATTAAGGAGATGAGCGATATATATATATTAATATACATTAAGGAGATGATATATATATTAATATACATATATATATATAATATACATTAAGGAGATGAGCGATATATATATATAATATACATTAAGGAGATGAGCGATATATATATTAATATACATTAAGGAGATGAGCGATATATATATTAATATACATTAAGGAGATGAGCGATATATATATTAATATACATTAAGGAGATGAGCGATATATATATTAATATACATTAAGGAGATGAGCGATATATATATAATATACATTAAGGAGATGAGCGATATATATATTAATATACATTAAGGAGATGAGCGATATATATATTAATATACATTAAGGAGATGAGCGATATATATATATAATATACATTAAGGAGATGAGCGATATATATATCAATATACATTAAGGAGATGAGCGATATATATATTAATATACATTAAGGAGATGAGCGATATATATATATATACATTAAGGAGATGAGCGATATAGGAGATGAGCGATATATATATATAGGAGATGAGCGATATAGCGATATATATATATAATATACATTAAGGAGATGAGCGATATATATATTAATATACATTAAGGAGATGAGCGATATATATATTAATATACATTAAGGAGATGAGCGATATATATATATAATATACATTAAGGAGATGAGCGATATATTAATATACATTAAGGAGATGAGCGATATATATATTAATATACATTAAGGAGATGAGCGATATATATAATATACATTAAGGAGATGAGCGATATATATATAATATACATTAAGGAGATGAGCGATATATATTAATATACATTAAGGAGATGAGCGATATATATATCAATATACATTAAGGAGATGAGCGATATATATATCAATATACATTAAGGAGATGAGCGATATATATATATAATATACATTAAGGAGATGAGCGATATATATATAGATAATATACATTAAGGAGATGAGCGATATATATATCAATATACATTAAGGAGATGAGCGATATATATATATAATATACATTAAGGAGATGAGCGATATATATATTAATATACATTAAGGAGATGAGCGATATATATATATAATATACATTAAGGAGATGAGCGATATATATATCAATATACATTAAGGAGATGAGATATATATATAATATACATTAAGGAGATGAGCGATATATATATTAATATACATTAAGGAGATGAGCGATATATATATTAATATACATTAAGGAGATGAGCGATATATATATTAATATACATTAAGGAGATGAGCGATATATATATTAATATACATTAAGGAGATGAGCGATATATATATTAATATACATTAAGGAGATGAGCGATATATATATATATACATTAAGGAGATGAGCGATATAGATATATATACATTAAGGAGATGAGCGATATAGATATATATACATTAAGGAGATGAGCGATATAGATATATATACATTAAGGAGATGAGCGATATAGATATATATAACCTGAAATGGTCGACTTAACAACAAGCAAACAATCAGTTCCTGATGCTTGTATACACGACAAATGCTCGTGAGGTGTAAAGTAAACTTTATAAGAATCCCACAGTTATGATGAGACACGTATTTATTATGTCTAGCAACCACGTTCGGACTTGACAATGATTTCTAAATTGTCTTTATATTACATTTTATGTCTACTTAAAGGCTGGTAATGGTTAGGAGGTATTTAAATGTCGGATCGGGGTACTGAGTGACGCTTAAGGGGCCACTGATCCAGAGCGATTAATGTTTCCAGCCAACAGTCTAATTACGAAACCTAGCAGCAAACTGGTCAGCCCCTGCTCCCTGGACCGTGACGGACACTGGGACTGGGCTACTGTCCACCTTGGCAGAATTTCTTCAACCTAATCTGTGAGACATTAGGCCGTTATTTGAAAATATGCCCGGTAGTTCTTGTCTGATTATAATAAAGTATCCCAGCAGTGTAGGCTTTTTCAGATTTTTAAATGTTTGGATGGTATAGTGACTGATCCAATTTGATCCTATTTCTGTGTTTTTACCTCAATATTTATTCATATAAATATATGATGTTTATTACCTATGCTAAGATATCAAAACCACACATTTGAAATATATTTGAATCCATAAACTAAACAATCCCACTTTGCCATTGCAAAACAAATCGGAAATGTTACTTAGGTACATAGGTATATACAGTTTTTAACTTAGTACACAGCAAATGCTTATAGATATTCCTTATGTAACAATGGGGGCGGTGGGGTAGCCTAGTGGTTAAAGCGTTCGCTCGTCACGCCGAAGACCCGGGTTCGATTCCCCACATGGGTACAATGTGTGAAGCCCATTTCTGGTGTCCCCCGCCGTGATATTGCTGGAATATTGCTAAAAGCGGCGTTAAACCCAACTCACTCACTCACTCACTTATGTAACAATGACGTTCCGTTCGTATCCTCAAAACAGTTTCGTCCCATAAGTTGTTTTTTTCCAAGCAATCAAACTTGCGTGCAATACAGCAATTACTACTGTCTTGCTGTAACCCTTGTTTGATGGTAAACCTGCACATGCTATTTGTCATCTTTCACTTGATGGTCAGTTAATGAATTTATAACAGGTATAACTAGTGATAACACCACTCAGATTACCCGACAAAAGTTCCCATTTGGCATTTCTTGTGTCTGGAGTAAATACTCATCATTATAAATTGAGGTCTGACGTGGCAAATGTATTACATCTTATGTCATATGCGCATGGAAGTGCAGTAAGAGGAATTATCAGTTGAGTTACAAAACAAACATCGATCAAAGGATTAACTGATAACACACTGATTGATTAATTGCTGTTACCCTGCACAGCGGATTTGTCAAAAGGTAGTGTTTATGTATGTAGATTTACTAATCTATACTGAATACACCCTGTCGTAAAGTCTCTTTGTAAAAACAACGTCCTTCCTTCAAAGGATTAACCGCCAATACATTGATTGATTGCTCATTATTGGCTAACTAAATTACTTTTTTAAAGAATGGCGGACATCATGCAATTAGTTGCCAGGTGTGCTATCTTGAGTGACCAATGGGACTATACACCAATGCGAAAATCCTGAAACGACAGATCACTTTTTCGCATATGAGACTGTTAGAAAACACATGACATAGAACAGGATTCTTTGTCAGCTGGAGATGAATGGCATCTCATTCCTTTATATGGATATTGATGGATATATTCCCCGAACAAGGTAATAGCCTGATATTGTTGCTATAACTTTAGTCTGTTTTAATTTTAATACTTGCATTTTGTTTATATTTATTTATCGCACTTAGGGCATGTGTCTGAAATATGATGTCTAGATATTACAGTCATGTTATAAATTCACTAAGTATAAGCAGATCGTGTGCATTTTATTAAGTTTCAAAATGCATACAGCTATGATAATAAACTAATTAGGATTATAAGACAATAGACGTACATTGACTTCGTTATTTCAGTCCTAACATTTGTTATCACTGGCAAATGGTTAAACTTAAAATGTTTTCATTTGTTATAAAAAAAATGTGATTTAATACAACATTCTGATGGACTAGTGGTGAACCCAAGCTCACTACATTCCCCAAGACTCGCCATTTGCTTAGTTAGAAGAAGAAGAAGAAGTTTATTCAGTATTTGAGGCCACATGGCCAAGAGTACAAACATATAAGAACAATATTGTGCGGATGGACAGACAAAAACAATGTAATTAGTTCATTTTCATACAGGCAAGTTACGCTTTAGAAATAATGCTATTGACTTCAATAGATGTGCATTTGTTGTTGTTTAAAAGTTGTTTAAATTTTAATTTTGATGTGAACGTATGGTAATAACTAGGTAAGTACAGTTTTCTTTGTACAGAATAGAATGGACACACAAGTAAAATATGAAATTCATCCTGTGTAACATTAAAATCACATATGTCACATATCAATACATTGGAATTTATATTATTATTATTATAACGTTGTTGTTGAACATTCAACTTATGGCTTAAACAGCGGAATTTGCATAACATGCGTATAAGGTCCTTGTTATGACAGAGTTCCAATATGTATTTTTCAGGTTCGAGGGCGGACTTGATTGCTCCATAGTCTTTTAGAAAAGATTAGCCTTACTTTCAAAACAATGTTATTATATGAGGCTTCTCCCCAAATTCAAGGTCAAACTATTTCTTAAATCAACTTCTACATCCATTTACGTTAACATTTTTATAAAGTCAACATTACTATGAAATCAAAATTTTACATAAAAATCAGTGAATACTTTTTTTATAAGAAACCAAATTATTAATCAAAGTCTACATAATTTTACAACAAAATCAACATAAGATTATCGGGTAAAAATGATTTTATCTTTGTTGATCAGTCTATACCTATACTATCAATTGCGCATGAGGGTGGGGCAGCAGAGGTAACGAACCAGTCATGAATTCTGGGATATCATCCGGGTACTCACTGGAGAAAAACAATAACAAAAGCAAAAAACAGTCCACGAAAATTGCTCTGGATCAGTGCCCCGTAATTACGATCGATGACATGCGAGTGGGGTTGTTAACGCCAGTCGTAGCAACTGAATTATTGCAGAAAAGGTTCCTTTTTAGGTTCAGATTATGAGGAATGGGTATTAAGTTGAGAAATGTTTGGTCATGCAGGAAGTTAAATGGTAGACATGTGAGTCAGTGAATATTCATGATACTAACGTAGTGTTACTATACAGTGTTATTGTGTATGTGTATTACGTTAGGATGACATTGACCTTGTTCTATTGATAATTGCAGTTATGGAGGTTTGGGTATGGTTGTGATTGATCTATCATACATCTTTTCATACAACGAGGGAGAGAGGGGCTGGGATGAGGTAATGACATGAAACTCTGGTTAAAACACGTCCTCAGTAAGTTGTTTGTCTTCAGAGGGCCCTAGAGGGCCCTAGATCGGATACAACGCTTGGTGCTTGCGCGACACTGAATCATCATAATATCAACCACTAGTTGTTGTTGTTTGTTCGTGGTTGTTCTAAACCTTCTACTACATACTCATTGCGGGAGAACTTCCTCCTAACTTGGTGAGTCATGGTATAGGTGTCTTGTCCTTCCAGCCATTTCTTGATTTGATGTAAGCCAATTTTAAACCGACCCTCAGCTTTCAGAGCTTCGTACAATTTCTTGGGTCAGGCATAACTGCTAGGATGTTTTGGATCACAATAAAACTCAGTTAGATAGTCTTCCTAAGGTGCCATCTCAAACGCAACTGAGTCAAATGCATAATGCTATTTATATGGATAAACAAATAACAAATACAATACAAAGTTTTATTTGATACCAAATAAATCAATTACAATATTTACAGCAACAACCTCCCAGGCATACATTAATGAAGGCCTCACTGTGTGCGAATCACTGCATGTTAAGGAACAAATATAAGTCACTTTAAATGTTGCTTACACTAAACGCCAAAAGAAACGTTACCCTCCTGCCTTAGTGACGGAGGTACCTATCTTCAGCTGGCGTTGTGATGCGTGGACGTCCGCTTCTTGGTCTGTCTACGGTGACCCTGTCTGACTGAAGCCCTGAATAAGTCTTAGAACCGTGATACGGTGGCATCTCGAGGGCGTTGGCAGCAACATTGTATGTCGACCCCATCTGCTCCATCCCAACGGCTCTTTCTTTCTCTTCAGCTGTTAATCGTGGCATATTTCTCGTGCTTGTGTATCATATCATGCATTCTAGTCTCTCTTTATACCCTATAGAATCATTCCACATGTGAATGGATGCAATTACCGCTTGAATATTGCTGCGTTTTCGCGATTGATATTGCTATGTGTACACAGTAAATGATAAAATGTTACTTTGCAACAAAAATGTTAACAAAACTAATTTTAGATGTTCCTAAACACTTTTTCACAATACCAAAGACACGTTTTATTTGTATTCACTAATGAAAATCAGCTGAAAATGTTTTAAAAGAATGTAATCATTGGAATGAATATATTCCAATTTTACACACTCTACAACAGTTGTTAATTGTTTCAACCGTTGAAAAATGGTGACTTGAAATGGTTTATCTTTGTTTCAAAGCAGAAGTTTATTTCAACGTTTTTTTTGGACATCTAAATCATTGTTGTTGGTGTATTTCGACATGGACGAAAATAGGACAATTTAACTCTTCTGAAAAGGATGCATTTCACCTACATATGAATGCATTTGAGAATTCTCTTTCGTGACTTGCATCAAGCTGTGTTGTTAAGCTTTCTTGTAAACCAATACCCTCTAACATGTCTTTGATAGTTTTTCAGTAATTCATAAGGGTAGGAGCGTAACGTTTCTTTTGACGTGTAGTATATATTGTAGTTTTTAACCTCATCAGAGCTCATCAGATCTCATCGATGCTCATCCGACCTGATTCGTTGTACAAACGTTCATCAGTCTATGTCAACGTTTCAAGGATGTCATGTGTCGAATCGATAAATTGTAACCTGATGTAATAAACAGTGATGCGAGTATCGGATCTTTTTGTTCTTGTATCTACATTTGTTAATTTGTTTTTGGAGACATTGAGGTACGCATGGTGTTCATCTTACAACGCTTTATGCATGGTGGTGTACAGATCTCAATGATTGCAACGTTAAACAGTGTGGCCAAGTTAACGTTTATTCTTGTTTGAACTTGTATTCAATATTGGTTACTATTCATCAATTCAACGAGACATTCCTGTTCCACGTTTACATATTCTTCATGCTATATGATGTGACTTGTTTGTGTATAGCTGACTTGTTTCTGAGGGCACAATGGCTGAAGATAACGGTGATAGCGACACTCTTCTGGTGCTGAACGTAATATTCATCAACATATTCAGCATCTGAGAACCCTGACTGAGAAAGGCAAAAGTGAACATCTACGTTTGTTAAGAAACAAGACTATTGGTGCTCTTTCCAACTTGACGAAGTGCAAAAATCAAATTGAGTCTTTATTGTTTGATAATGATAATTTGCATTTAGTTAAGTCATGTATTCACAATTACCTGATTTGTCTTCCCGTTATCATACGTGTAATGCGATATCTATTCCAGTTCTCTTGACACCGAGGAAGCTAGAGCTGCCGCTGTCCAGCACGCTGAGGCCAAACTGAGAGACATCAAGCATGTTCATGATTTGGCTGTGAGCTGGATTGAAAACGTTGAACGTGAGTTGTTTGAGCAAGTACGTACTCAATCTGTTGCCAAGATTCATCTATGATAAAAGATCTCAGATATCCAATAAATCTCAAATCTCTCATTCCTATTATACTCAGTCTGCAGGTTTAATGGAGAAAGCTAAATTTGCTGAACTTCGTACAGCAAAAGCAATGCTTGAAACACAATCTAATTTTAAGTAGTTACAGCTGAACATTGACATCGCTAAAGCTACAGCAAGACAGAAGGTGTTTGCTGGTGAAGAGGAAACGATTATTCGTCAGCAACAAGTCAAGTTCCTGACTCAAGATCATGATGAGACACATCAACCTTTTGTGCCCTTTGATGTGAGTGAGTGAGTTTAGTTTTACGCCGCACTCAGCAATATTCCAGCTATATGGCGGCGGTTTGTAAATAATCGAGTCTGGACCAGACAATCCAGTGATCAGCAGCATGAGCATCGACTCTTTGATGTAAAGAATGGGCTAGATATTACTCCAAATCCAGTAAACCTTGAACATTCACTGAATCCAAAAGCAGCTGAATACAATTCTTATGACCCCAGGAGTTTTGATAATCACATGAAAGGCAATGAACATTAATTTGCACAGTGTTCCTGATTATCCTCTCTTTGCTCTAAGTAATCAGTTTATTGAAACCCAGCAATAAATGGTAAATGCAATGTTTCTGCCTCAGCCGGAAGTTCCTAAGTTGACAGGGGATGCAACTGAATTTGCAGTTATCATGATGGCTTTTGATGCTCGTGTTGTTCCCTACACACACAACGATGCTGATAGACTGTATTATCTAGATCAACAGTTACAAGGTGAGCCCAAAGACTTGATTTCTGGTTGCTTCTGGATATCAACATGCAAGACGCCTATTGTTTGAAGAAAATCGTAATCCAAACAAGGTATCTACTGCTTACCTGAACAGAATACTGTCTTGTCCTGTTTTGAAGCATGACGATTTTCAAGGACAGTTAAACAGTTCTCTTTCAATCTCAAGAAATGCTACCATGTCATGCAAAGTCTGTGTCAGTTGTTGGTTCTCAATTATGCTCCTTATTTGCAATCTGTTGTGCTGAAGCTGCCGCAGCATCTCCAGATCAAGTGGAGGGACCGTCTAACGTCTACAAGGATATATGGACAAGGTTTCATCGGATTTAAGGAGCTGGTGGGCTTCATCGAATTTGCAGCGAAGTCCGGGAATCAGCCAACATTTGGTAAATAGACACTGTCTGCTAGCCATAATCTTCTTCAGCCTAAAAGTAACAGCTCCAGTAAAGGTAAACCGTCTTCATCCAGGCCGCAGTCAATAAGTTTGCCACTCAAGTTGGAAACAACGCACTTGTGGGTGTATGAGGAAACGGGTCTGTAAGGCCTGCAGTAAACGCCATCCAAAAGTCATGCATGATAACAACTATCAGTCCAGCAGGCATGCAAATCAGACAAAGGTGTGAACGATTCTACAAGTTGCAATGCATCCAAGTTTAATTGTCTTGAAACCATTTTCCAGCCAATTCGTCCTGTTCAAGTGACAGCGAAAGGCAGCGACAAGGTGATGACTACCTACGCAATGTTGGACAACGGGAGCACTGGGTGTTTCATAACTGGGGATCTGAAGAATCGACTGGATGCTAAGTCTACACCAGCTACGCAGAAGCTCTAGACGATGAATGGTACAGAGTATGTCAAGACGTCTGTGGTAAATGATCTTGTTGTCTTGGACCTTGATGGCACTAACCGTGTGAGTCTCCCACGTACATCCTCTAAGGAAGTTGTGCCTGTTGATTATGCTCACATTCCAAAACCAGAATATAGCTTAAACAGATACCTCATCTCAGAACAGTTGCAGATCAGTTGCCAGTGTATTTGCCAAATCTTGATATTGGAATTTTGATTGGCAGTAACTGTCCAGATGCACTCACACCTTTAGAAGTTGTTTCGTCAAATGATTCAGGACCATTTGCTGTTCTGCATAAACATGGATGGACAATCAATGGCCCTGTGCAAGTTCGACAGAATCTTGTTGACAATACAGTTGTCTGTAACAGAATCATCCTTCGTAAAGTTGAGAAGTCAAAGTAATTCATTGCACCTGAAACAGTTTTGAAGTTATTTGAATTGGATTTCAGTGAGAGCGATCCTGGTTCCACACCAGGCGAACGTGGCTACTCCATAGAGGATCAACGATTCATGGAGAAAACACAAAACGGTATCCAGTATATTGATGATCATTTCCAAATCCCAATTCCTTTCCGTAATGAAAGGCCCGTGCCAAGTAACAGAGAGCAAGCTATCAAACGTGTCCTTTTGCAAAAGAAGAAAATGTTAAGAGATGAAACGTACCATAAGGACTTTGTGAAATTCACGGATTCCATAATTTCAAAAGGATATGCTTGTGAAGTACCTGAAAGTGAGTTGATTGGCAAAGAAAGCTGTGTTTGGTACTGCCCCATCATGGCGTATACCATCCTAAAAACCAAACAAAACTAGAATTGTATTTGACTGTTGTGCAAAATGTGATAGTTATTCCATTAATTATGTTCTTTTTCAGGGACCACATCTTGCAAATACATTAGTTGGAGTCCTCACCAGGTTTCGTTCAGAAGCTGTGGCATTCATGGGAGATGTGGAAGTAATGTTCCACCAGGTCAAGGTGCCAAAGGAACAACAGGACTTTCTCAGATTCGTCCGTGGCTCAATGGAAATATTCAAGGGGAACTGAAGGAGTTTACAATGACTGTCCACACCTGTGGAACCATATTCTCTCCAACCATTGCTAACATCGCTGAGAGAATCAGCGGACAAGGCAAAGGACAGGTATGATGATGCTGTTCTCCAAACCATTCTGCGGAATTTTTATGTGGATGACTGTCTTAAATCTGTAAAGATGGTCAACTGCAGAAAAACTGATATCCGATTTACAGTCAGTTTGTGCAGAAAGTGGTTTCAATCTCACCAAGTTTACCGGCAATAGTAAAGAGGTTCTCTCTAGTTTTCTTTCTGAGCATTGTTCCAAAGAAGCACAGACTATAGATATGAGCTATGAGGATATTCCAATGGAAAGAGCACTTGGTATGCAATGGGATGTCATGATGGATAGTTTCAGGTTTTCAGTAGATCTGCCTCAGAAACCAACCACCAGAAGTGGAATTTCGTCTACAATGTCGTCTCTGTACGATCCACTGGGTCTTCTCTCTCCAGTCTTGCTGCCTGCAAAGAAGATTCTCCAAGATTTCTGTAAAGATAAATCTCTCGGCTGGGATGATAAAGTTGATGATGACCACAAGCAGGGATGGGAACAGTAGCTTTCTCAGTTGGAATCTCTGAAAGGTTTGTCTGTCAAGCGTTGTCTCAACCACTTAAGTTTGGAAATATAGTTTCAAGTCAATTGCATGTTTTCTCTGATGCCAGTGTTTCAGCTATGGGTGTGCTGTATATCATCCGTTTATGTGATAACAAAGGCAACATTCATATCTACCTGTTGATGGGTAAAGCCAGAGTAGCACCCCTGAAAACTTTGATAATTCCAAGACTTGAACTTACAGCAGCAGTGACATGAGTGAAAATATGCCAGTTTTTGCTCAAGGAATCAGATATTGACATTGACAGTATTACCTATCATACTGACTCCACGATGGTTCTTCATTACATTTGTAATGAGCGTAACAGATATCCAGTTTTTGTGGCAGAGACAAGATGAGTCAAGTCCTCAGCAGTGAAAGTGCATTGACACTAAACGGAATCCAGCAGATATTCATTCTCGTAGATCAAGTTGCAAGCAGTTCCTAAAGTTGCTTTAGAACAGCTTGGTTCAGTGGACCTGATTTTCTTAGAAGTGCTGAATCTAATGGCCTGTGTTTGAATGTGAGAGTCAAGGATTTGTTGGGATGGTACAGCCTAATGTTTACGTCCAAGATATTGATGCTGCTCTTGTGAACCATTATTCGTCATGGTATCGTCTGAAGCGAGCAGTGGCAATCTACCACACATTCTTCTCATACCTTCAGTCAAAAGGTAAAGCTCAAAAGCACAAGTATCTGAGGTCACTGACAGCCAAGGAGCTTAATGTTGCACAGGACAGTATAGTCAGGTTTGTTCAGCACACTCATTACAAACCAGAACTTGCTTCCCTTGTCCGTTCATTTTGTAAATGAGGCCAAGTACCTAGAAGCAGTTCAATCCGTAGGTTGAATCCAGTTGTCCGTGATGGTTTGCTGTGTGTTGGTGGTCGTATTAGCAAAGCTGACATTCCAGATGATATGAAGCATCCACATTTATTACCACGAAACTGCCTCGTTTCTTCTTTGGTTATTCAAGACGTTCAAAACAGTTTGGGGCATGTAGGACGTAATCATGTCTTGCCTTCTCTGTGAGAAAGGTACTGATTACAAGTGCAAACTCGGCAGTCAGAAGTGTCTTGAGTAAATGCGTCACATGTAGAAGTTTCAAGATGCCAACCAGTGTACAGCAGATGTCTGAACTGTCAGCAAATCGGGTAAATCCAGCTCCTCCTTTCGCCTACATCGGCGATATGGATCAATCAAAATTTTCTTCAGAAAGATATGGAAGTTTAATCCTCCAGTTGTGAGTCATATGGGCGGTGTTTGGGAAAGGATGGTGAGATTTGTACGAAACATTCTGAATCCTATGCTGCATGAGTTTGGTGACAGACTGGACGATGAGATGTACAAAACTTTCCTATGTGAAGTGGAAGATATTTTGAACTCTCGACCTTTGACCCCTGTGTCAAGTGATCCTGATGACCTTGATCTTCTCACACCAAATCACTTACTCATGTTGAAGTCAAACGTCTTCATTCCTCCTCCTGGAGATTTCAAGCCAGATGATATGTATGGATATAAACGCTGGAGACGAATTCAGCATTTTACTAACGTCTTCTGGTCACGCTGGAGAAAGGAGTATCTTGTGAATCTACAACAGCGACATAAGTGGAATAATCCTAAACGTAATTATCAGCTGGATGACATTGTGCTGTTGAACGATGAGTTTCTTCCTAGAGGTGCGTGGTCTGTGGGTCGCATCACCGGAACTGTACCTGACAAAAGTGGAATTGTCCGGACTGTAACAGTTTAGACCAAGGACTCTGAGCTTCGTAGACCAATTTACAAGCTTGTTCTACTTCTTCCATCAAACGAAGTCATTTTGAATTAACTTTAGCATCTTGTATTTCAGTTGTTTTTGTTAAACACACCGGATGTGTTTAAGAGGCCGAGTGTGTAAATGCAAGATTGCCCATCAGGTTTTCCCAAGGCCATTTCCAAGGTTGATTATTTATAAGTGTAAATGCAAGATTGCATGTTTTACTATTCCATAAAATTCTATGCGCTAACATTGTTTAACTTAATCTTAAACTGAAGTTTACTAAAATTTCCCATTCAAATGCCCAACTGAATTGGTGTAATGGTTAAGGCTGTGTTCAAACCCCACTAACACCAACTAAACTTTTGTAACCAATTTAACTAAAATACATAACGTATTTAAATTAGCCTCATTTGTAGCGCTTGTTTATCACATGACATCGCTAAAGAAGGACATGGTCTAAAAAAGCATGCACATCAGTCTGTACCTGACCACCATGCTGGAGAGTTGCTTCACCTCACTGTGTGCGAATCACTGCATGTTAAGGAACAAATGTAAGTTACTTTCAACTCATATCATTTCTAACTTTATTGATTCATTATCATTTGTATTAATAGTGAATTATTGGTAAACAATTTTTGATAATGGTTCAACGAAATGTTGTTCATATGTTCAATTATCCAAATGTGTTTGTATAATTTTAATACGCATTGTAAAGTTTATTAATGCCAAAGGTAAATAAGTTTAAAATGCATTAATGAGCAAACATTACGGAATTGGTTTTGCTTATATTGTAGTTTGTGAACCTCATCAGAGCTCGTCAGATCTCATCAATGCTCATCAGTTGTGAAACAGCTCTCATCTGGCCTGATTCGTTGTACAAGCGTTCATCAGTCTATGTCAACGTTTTAAGGATTTCACGTGTCGAATAGACAAATTGTAACCTGACACAGATGTAATAAACACTGATGCGAGTACCGGATCTTTTTGTTCTTGCATTTACAATAAGGAGGAGATACATCTATACCTATTCCCCATCTTTTTTCAATGGGTCTAACTTCACCTAACTGCTTAGGATACGATTGAATCAATACATGTTTCAAGTCAATGTTCTGGGACAATTTAGGCATTAACGCCTTAGTCAATAACATTAAGACTCACAGTGTCCCACACTTCCTGGGTAAAACCTCTCACACATCTGCCCAGCTTTTGTTTGGCAGGGCAGTCTCTTGGAGAATGCACTTTGCCCTGTGCAAATCTCTGATGTACATTGGACTTCATTCCATAGAAGAATAGTCAGTCACTCCAACATTCATAGTCACTGGGATAACAGAAGGAGCACATTAAAGCTCCGATCTGATTTTGATTATCTTCCCGAAAGAGACAGGGAAGCATGTATTTGAATTTAGGCACAAAGTCCGTGATCACATCACAACAGTCTCTCAGTTTTTTCCACTGGTCAAGGGACAACAAGATACCCTTGGTAGTAGGCACGACTTTTCCCATCTGTAGATTCATTTCCCACTGTCTGACATCCACACCGTCCTGATCCAATGTGGCATACATGTTAGCCCCCACATGTTCATAAGAACACAAGGGACCGGACTTCATGACATCTTCTATTTGCCGGAACACACTGGGAAGTTCCAGCCAGTATTTCAAGGTGAGCACAGTGCCACGTCGATTTGACCAAGATCAAATCTGCAACGTTGGCTGGCGGTGGCTGACGTCTGTAAATTCGCCTCCCAAGCTCGTCCCACATATGTTAAATGGGGGTTAAGTCTGGCGAATAAGCGAGCCAGTCCATCACAATGATACCGGTTTGCTGAAAGAAAGCTTATGTCACTCTTGCGGCTTTGGAGCGTGCGTCATGCTGGAATATCAACTGACGTTGACGTCGTTGGTGACGGCGTAGCAAACAAAGAGACTTCAGGCCTTAGAAGTGTATCCACATAGCGCTGTGCTGTGCGATCTCCTGAATAACATTAAGATCGCTGATGAAACTTGCGTTTAAATTCCTCCCAAACCGTAACACTGCCACCGCCGATCTCGCTGTCTGAAACATGGCGAAACGTGCACCATTTCGCCGATAAACTCGTTCTCTTCCATCAACGAAGGAAACACAGTACCTCGACTCGTCCGAATACACAATTCTACGGATGAAAACGGTGGTCGACGTCCATACTGCGGCGCAAATCGACCACGGGCCTGACGGTGTCGGGGCTGAAATATGAGACCACGGGCGCCGGGATCTTCATTCCGCGTGTCTCAATGTCTCCCACGTCCGCCAGATGTGTTCGCTGCTGTTGCTGTTGCCGTCAGGAACTGATCTCGGGGGTGCACCGGTCGAATCCATCAGTCTTGTCTTGCCGTCGTAACGTCCTGGTCGAGGATGGTCTGCAAGGCTTCCTGTTTGCTATTGTCTACTGACAAGACGGCTTATGGTTGATTGGTTGAATTTAAAACGCCTGGCAACGGTTGTCTGGGAGTCCCTGCTTCATTGTTTCAAATCGCTTCTGTCCCATTGATGCCCTTGCCTTAAATCCATGAGACCTCGGACAATGCACGCTCATTTCCTTTTCACGATCACATTGCGTTCTTAACGTAACGGGGATAGTGTGTGTTTTAGCTATTCTGTCTGCTTAAAAGCATGCAATGGATTTGAACTCGGACAATAGCTCTCAAAAACGCATTTCAAACGTTAGATACTTCATTCATGTTTGTAATCTTTTTTCAAAACAAATGTATTTAACATTGTGTTTAATATTCTATACATTTAGCTGTATTTGTAAGTGAGTTGGGTTTTTCGACGCTTTTAGTAATATTCCAGCAATATCACGGCGGGGGGACACCAGATATCGGCTTCATACACTTCACAATCAATGAAACAGATATAATCATTGTCATGAAGCTGTTACTACAATTACTGACACACTTGCATTCATCTTGCTGATACTGGTCACTACATTTACTAACACACACACACTCACTCACTCACTCACTCATCTTGCTGCTAGTGGCTACTACATTTACCAACACACACACACACATACACGCACGCACACACACACACATACACTCATACACTCACATTTATCTTTCTGCTAGTTGTTACAGATATATTCATCTAACTGGCTGCTACGACCAGCAACACAGATGTCACTCATGGCTTCACAGACTGAAATACAGCTGACACCGCGGTCAGCCACTACATTACCACATTTCTTGTTACTATAGCCCGAGATAATACTTCGCGATAGAAGAAAACAGGGTATGTCATAGCAATATCACGTGACGCAGTGTTGGCTAAAACCAGGGCATATTCAATGTGAACAGTCAGTGAACTCTCAGCTAATCCCTAATACCTGTTTGGTAGACATTCCTAAGCGACCTTGTCAAAGTGTCAGGACAGAAATGCCAGGAGCAGCACACACACACTACCCGGAACTCACTGTCAATGATGACATTATTGAACAGCTTACTGGTATTAAAACTCAATATACAATACTGGTTAAAATCAAAACATTCTGCATGTGTAGTGTGGTATAACCCTGCTGTCTGATAGTGCAGACACTAGCTAAGATAACAACGCTTCGGCTCTTTCGGTAACCTTGTAAAGATGGGAACACATTCACTATGTAGGTTGGTAGTGATGTAACTTTGTAAGATGGGAACATATTCATTATGTAGGTTGGTACTGATGTAACCTTGTAAGATGGGAACATATTCACTATGTAGGTTGGTACTGATGTAACCTTGTAAGATGGGACCATATTCACTGTGTAGGTTGGTAGTGATGTAACCTTGTAAGATGGGAACATATTCACTATGTAAGTTGGTACTGATGTAACCTTTAAATATGGGAACATATTCACACTGTAGGTTGGTGGTGATATAGCCTTGTAAAATGGCAACACATTCACTACGTAGGTTGGTAGTGATGCAACCTTAAAAATGGGAACAAATTCACTACGTAGGTTGGTACTGATGTAACCTTTTGATATGGGAACATATTCACTGTGTAGGTTGGTACTGACGTAACCTTGAAAGGTGAGAACATATTCTTTGTGTAGATTGGTAGTGATGTAACTTTGTAAGGTGGGAACATATTCACTTTGTAGGTTGGTAGTGATGTAACCCTGTAAGCATTTTAAGTGGGAACATGTTCACTACGTAGGTTGATTGTGATGTAACCTTGTAAGCATGTTAGGTGGGAACATATTCACTGTGTAGGTTGGCTGTGATGTAACCTTATAATATTGGAACATATTCACTGTGAAACATATTCCCATGTGATTAACCTAACCTAACATGAAAACATATTCACTATGTAGGTTGGTAGTGATGTAACCTTATAATATGGGAAGATATTCATTGTGTAGATTGGTAGTGATGTAACTTTTTAAAATGGGAACACATTCACTAAGCAGGTTGGTAGTGATGTAACCTGCTAAATGGGAACACATTCACTACGTAAATTGGTAGTGATGTAACCTTGTAAAACGGGAATATATTCACTATGTAGGTTGCTAGTGTTGTAACCTTGTAAGATTGGAACACATTCACTAAGCTGGTTGGTAGTGATGTAACTTTGTAAAATGGGAACACATTCACTACGTAGGTATGTAGTGATGTAAAATTGTAAGATGGGAACATATTTACTATGTAGGTTGCTAGTGTTTTAACCTTGTAAGATGGGAACATATTCAATACGTTGGTTGGTAGTGATGTAACTTTATAAAATGGGAACACATTCACTGTGTAGGTTGGTACTGACGTAACCTTGTAAGGTGAGAACATATTCATTGTGTAGATTGGTAGTGATGTAACTTTGTAAGGTGGGAACATATTCACTTTGTAGGTTGGTAGTGATGTAACCCTGTAAGCATTTTAAGTGGGAACATGTTCACTACGTAGTTGATTGTGATGTAACCTTGTAAGCATGTTAGGTGGGAACATATTCACTGTGTAGGTTGGCTGTGATGTAACCTTATAATATTGGAACATATTCACTGTGTAGGTTGGCTGTGATGTAACCTTATAATATGGAAACATATTCACTACGTAGGTTGGTACCGATGTAACCTTGTAAGGTGAGAACATATTCATTGTGTAAATTGGTAGTGATGTAACTTTTAAAAATGGGAACACATTCACAAAGCAGGTTGGTAGTGATGTAACCTGCTAAATGGGAACACATTCACTACGTAAATTGGTAGTGATGTAACCTTGTAAAACGGGAATATATTCACTATGTAGGTTGCTAGTGTTGTAACCTTGTAAGATTAGAACACATTCACTACGTTGGTTGGTAGTGATGTAACTTTGTAAACTGGGAACATATTCACTAAGTGGGTTGGTAGTGATGCAACCTTGTAAGATGGGAACTCATTCATTACGTTGGTTGGTAATGATGTAACTTGGTAATATGGGAACACATTCACTACGTTGGTTGGTAGTGATGTTACCTGGTAAAATGGGAACACATTCATTACGTAGGTTGGTATTGATGTAACTCTGTAAAATGGGAACACATTCACTATGTAGGTTGGTACCGATGTAACCTGGTAAGGTGAGAACATATTCATTGTGTAGATTGGTAGTGACGTAACTTTGTAAGGTGGGAACTTATTCACTATGTAGGTTAGTAGTGATGTAACCCTGTAAGCATTTTAAGCGGGAACATATTCACTACGTAGGTTGGTTGTGATGTAACCTTGTAAGCATGTTAGGCGGGAACATATTCACTGTGTAGGTTGGTAGTGATGTAACCTTATAATATTGGAACATATTCACTGTGTAGGTTGGTATTGATGTAACCTTTTTAAGATGGGAACATATTCACTGTGTAGGTTGGTAGTGATGTTACCGTGTTAAATGGAAACATATTCACTACGTTGGTTGGTAGTGATGTAACCTTGTAAGATGGGAACATATTCAATACGTTGGTTGGTAGTGATGTAACCTTATAATATGGGAACACATTCACTGCGTAGAATGGTAGTAATGTAACTTTGTAAGATGGGAACACATTCACTACGTTGGTTGGTAGTGATGTAACCTTGTAAGATGGGAACACATTCACTGTGTAGGTTGGTAGTGATGTAACCTTGTAAGATGGGAACACATTCACTGTGTAGGTTGGTAGTGATGTAACTTTGTAAGATGGGAACATATTCAATACGTTGGTTGGTAGTGATGTAACCTTGTAAGATGGGAACACATTCACTGCGTAGGTTGGTAGTGATGTAAATTTGTAAGATGGGAACATATTCAATACGTTGGTTGGTAGTGATGTAACCTTGTAAGATGGGAACACATTCACTGTGTAGGTTGGTAGTGATGTAACCTTGTAAGATGGGAACATATTCAATACGTTGGTTGGTAGTGATGTAACCTTGTAAGATGGGAACACATTCACTGCGTAGGTTGGTAGTGATGTAACTTTGTAAGATGGGAACACATTCACTATGTAGGTTGGTAGTGATGTAACCTTGTAAGATGGGAACACATTCACTGCGTAGGTTGGTAGTGATGTAACTTTGTAAGATGGGAACATATTCACTATGTAGGTTGGTACTGATGTAACCCGGTACAATGGGAACACATTCACTGCGTAGGTTGGTAGTGATGTAACCTTGTAAGATGGGAACACATTCACTGCGTAGGTTGGTAGTGATGTAACTTTGTAAGATGGGAACACATTCACTACGTTGGTTGGTAGTGATGTAACCTGGTAAAATGAGAACACATTCACTGTGTAGGTTGGTAGTGATGTAACCTAGTACAATGGGAACACATTCACTACCTGGGTTGGTAGTGAGAGTTAGAGAGAGAGAGATTCGTTATTTCCTCCAGAAATCAATCCGAAGACTATTGATACGTGAATTCAATCAATTTTACAACACATTAGTATTTACATACAGGACAATGTTATTCATAGTTGACAATTAATATGTACAGAAACATTCACAAAGGGATGGCGTCACTTGTGCCTCCATTAAAATACAAACTCAAGATATTGTTTCAAATGATAGACATAGTTTGCAAAGTTTATAATGACAGCATGGTATGTGTCCCGCACTAGGGATCGTGTGAACTGTGTAGCTGCACCTTGGAGAGTTGACAGCATTTCGTTGTCTTCCAACATTTCAAAATTGACATAGGTTTCAACATCAAGTAGATCAATCAGAAATGTGAAAAAGTTATTTCGGAGACCTAATAATTTTTCACAGTGTAGTATCACACGGTTGTCATAGTCATAAGCGTGCTTGTTACAAAGCAAACATTCTTTTGAGATTTTCGTGATGAAAGTTTCAAACATAATTGCAAGGCTGCTCTGTGTTCAGGGTATAAAAATGCTAAGTTCAAAAGTATGTGATATGTCAGTGATGTATGAGCTCGCATGTAACGAGACAGTCCTTCATTAAGTGATACTTTGTTACGCCACATGTGTTCTTCATATTCTTGTACGTGTTTGTTTATAATTCGTCTCCACTGGTGTTTGGGGGGAAATGAACCACTGTATAAGTAAGTATGTGAGTAGTTTATAAGGTTGTATTTGCACAAAACAGACTGAACATCTCCACAAATAGTTGATTTTCGGGGTGTATTAGCCATGGAAGCACATAATATGTGTTTTATGAGATTGTCACAACTAGTGATGCATAGAGAGCCAAAGAACTCGAGTTTACTTTTATCAATGTAGCCAATCATGATCCACAATCCTAAGTTTGCAATAGTGGATTCAGACGGAGATCTTTTATCTAGTCCCTGGACAGTGCGGGCAAAGTACCGCTGTGTGTTTTCTAGCAACCAAAGTTGCTGCCCTTTAATGTCATTCAATAATTCACAGCCATAAAAACTTGTTTTCAGAATCATTCTTTGCCATATCTTAACACTGGTAGCTGGATGTAGGTCAGTGTTATTTAGCCCCCAGCATTTAAGGGAATTAACACTCTGTCTTGCTTTCTGACAGCACTTTTCAATTCTAGATTTACATGTTAAATCAGACGTTAGAAGTATACCACCGTAAGCAGTGGAATCTGCTGGTGCGATGTTTTCATTGCCAAGAGTGTAGTTTACAGTTTTAACTTTACGTTTACGTTTATTAAAAATGATTACTGTGCTTTTTGCAGGATTGTATGTTAAGCGCTATTTATTGGCATATGTATGAACAGTATCGAGAGTAATTTGAAGTCCCTTTGGTGAAGTACTAAGAAGTGTTGTGTCGTCAGCAAGCAATATAGTCGGAACATTCACATTCACTGCGTAGGTGGGTAGTGATGTAACTTTGTAAAGTGGGAACATATTCACTACGTAGGTAGGTAGTGATGTAACCTTGTAAGGTGAGAACATATTCATGAGTAGATTGGAAGTAAAGTAACTTTGTATGGTGGGAACATATTCACTATGTAGGTTGGTAGTGATGTAACCTTGTAAGTTTGGAACATATTTACTGTGTAAGTGTGCTGTGATGTAACCTTGTAAGCATGTTAGGTGGGAACATATTCACTATGTAGGTTGGTAATTATGTAACCTTGTAAGGTGGGAACATAGTCATTGTGTAGGTTGGTAGTGATGTAACATTGTAAGGTTGGAACATATTCACTATGTAGGTTGGTAGTAATGTAACCCTGTAAGCATGTGACGTGAGAAAGCATTCTCTGTGCAGTGTGATAGTGGTGTAATCATGTGATACGGGAAGGTAGTAACCATGTAATGTGATAATGATGAAATATGTAAGAAGGAAAGTATTTACCATGCAGAGTGATGGTGTTTGCACCGTTTAAGAAGCGAAGGTTTTCACCATGTACGGTGATTGACTTAACCATGCCAGATAGGTAAGCATTCACTATATAGGTTGATAGTGATGAAATCATGTACGAAGGGAAGGTTGCTTTCCATATAGGGTGATAGTGTTTTTCCTATGTAAGATTATAAGGTATTCACCATGTTTCAGTGTAGGATGGTGAGAAATTCATCGTGTTGCATATCAACACAATTACAATGCAAGGTTAAACAATTAAGGTTGGTAAGCAAGAAATCAACCTGAATAATGCAGTACGCAAACAAATTGCTGATATATTAACAGTAATAATAATAATAATAATAAGAGTGCTTTTATAGCACGCCTCATCACATCACTTCAGGGGACATGCTCTAAGCGCATAACATATATACAGGTTCTATGTACAGGAAGAGTTGACGTCATAGATATTTCTTGAAGAGGTGAGTTTTGAGCTTGGACTTAAAGACTCGGAGTGATGGAGAGGTTTTAAGATCCGATGGTAGAGAGTTCCAGAGAGTGGCAGCATAGCAGAAAATGAATCTTGCACCAAAGGTTTTAAGTTTGCACACAGGAACAACTAGCAAGAGTTGATCGCTGGAGCGGAGAGATCTGTCAGGTTTGTACAGTTAGTTATCAAATCATGGAGGTATGCTGGACCAATGCTATAAACAGACTGATAAACAAGGGGAGAGCAGTTTAAAATTCAATCCTCTCACTTGGATCCGGAGCCAGTGAAGAGAATTGAGAGCTGGCGTAATGTAGAACATAGCTTTGTCCGTGACGATGCGAGCAGCCTGATTCTGTATTTTTTCTGGAGGCGCTGTAATTGTTCATCCAGAGATACCAATTAGTAAAACTGTTACAGTAGTCCAATCGTGATAGAACTAGAGATCGAACGAGGGTGGCCGTTAGCTTCTATGGTTAAAGATGTTGCGTATGGAACCAATATTTCGGAGATGGAAGTGACATATTTTGCATAGATTGGTTGATATGACTTTTCATAGACAAATTTGAGTCCAAATAAACACCAAGATTTCTTACAGAGAGAAAGGGATTGAGGATTGTCAATGGAAATGGAAGAAAGCTGACACTTCTGCTGTATCTTTGACGTGGGGGGCAATAATGATGGCTTCTGTTTTACTATCGTTTAAGACCAGTTTGTTGTTTGGTTCATCCATGACTTGACATCATTGAGACCCACGACTCCATGCCGGTTATCCTTGGCCTTCTGCTGACTGTCTGGACTTGGTTTAAAGCTATCCACCAATTGGGAGTCATCAGCATAAAAGTGCCGCCCAATGCAATGATCAGAGATCAGTTGTCCCAGAGGTTTGAGTGTACATAGTAGTGTACAGTATTGAGTCCCTAAAACTGAGCCTTGTGGCACTCCACATTCAAGGTCATGTCTGTTCTGACAGTGCCTGTTAATTTGAACAGACTGTACACGATCTTCTAGATATGATGAAAACCATTTTAGGACTGTGCCGTTTAGTCCATTATTCGATCCTGTAGCCTTGATAACAATGTTGCATGGTCGATAGTATCAAAAGGCAGCTGAGAGGTCTAAAAGAACGAGCAGGGCAATATTTCCGTCATCTACGGACATCTTGATGTTGTCAGAACACCATTTAGAGCTGTTTCGGAACGGTATATGTTCCTCTGTGGATAAGGCGATGTCGATTCACAGGCTGATTGTGTGAATGACAGCAAACTGCAGAGTTAATGTTACAAGACATAATGCACTTATAACATCTCCGACTACCAGGTCTATCATTGGAGTGGAATATGTTTGTATATCAGTATCATGGATGTTTTCTACAGATAATGACGTCACAATGGGCAAGGAGCCCCGAGAATACAGCAACTGTCAAGATTGTCTGAGCTCGTCCACTCTTTCACAACCACTATAAAAGCCGCATGACCTACCTATATCCCGTGCCTGCACAGACCACAGACGCCGCACCAGGTATGTAGATTAAGGGTCTACAGATATTGCTGCTGATCTTTCACTTGGAGTTCTTTGAAAGGCATTTAGAAGTAATGATCGTCACTCGAGGAGTTTCTTTCGGATATCATCTTCTTTTTTGACTGAACACGTTTCGGAGTCGTTCAATGCCGGTTGGCATATTTGTCTACTTTGCACTAAATTTCTGAAGGTGGACTACACGGTCAAAAAATCCAGCTTGCATCATTTGTACTCTAGTAGGACATCTAACCGTTATTATTTGATGGCTGTGCTCCAGCTGGACATAGAAGCGTTATCATATGATTGTTGTGCTCTGGTTGGACATCTAAGCGTTATTACGTGATGGCTGTACTCTGACATCTAAGCGTTATTACGTGATGGCTGTTCTCTGGCTGGACATCTAAGCGTTATTACGTGATGGTTGTTCTCTGGCTGGACATCGAAGCGTTATTACGTGATGGCTGTTCTCTGGCTGGACATCTAAGCGTTATTACGTGATGGCAGTACTCTGGCTAAGGTTGGACATTTAAGTGTTATATTCTGATGGTTGTGCCCAGGTGGAAAGTTCACGTGTTATTATCTGATGGTTGTCCCGGGTTGCACTTGGCAGTTGTAGACTTGGCAGCCTCGAACCTCTATTTTGTCGGGTGAGTTTTGTCACGCGAACACCGTGCTTTTTACGGTGGTATTTGTGAGGCAGCCTTCTGTTCTCGTGAATATGTGTCTAACCTGGAGCTATGGGAATGTGCTTGCTCGGCTATGTTTTGTTCTTGTGTAAAAGAACCATAATTACAAAATTCCCTTTCAGGCAATAAAGTATTATTCTAATCTTAACATGTTGCTTATCTGTAGGATTTGAGAATTATTTATACTGCTTCGTTTCCTCTTCTGAAAGTATTATTATTCTGCAGGTATTTGTAAGGCAGCATTGTGGTTTACATGTTACTTGCAGAGCATGGAATCCGGTACGTTTCCTATCACTGCAGGGACGGTTTGGTGTGTGTGGTTTATCACTATGCTACGGGGTACTTGGTTTAAAACTGCACTTAAGAGATTGCTTGCCAGTGCGGTCAACAGTTACTCCTGTCTAAAGTTGACGTACAGCGTTTGTCACTGCAGCTGTAGATGGTTCACATGTTTAATGTATATGGCTTATCATTACGGTCAGGAGTTGAAGTATGTGACTTTTAACTACCGTCACTAGTTGAAGTCCATGGTTTATCAATATTTCAAAGGAAATGATGTGCGTGTTGTATCACTGCGGTCAAAACAATATATTCGTGGTTTATCACTCCTGTCAACGTAAGTGTACACTCAGGATGTATGTTCTTGTACACTCAGGGTGTATGTTCTTGTACACTCAGGATGTATGTTCTTGTACACTCAGGGTGTATGTTTTTGTACTTGTACACTCAGGGTGTATGTTTTTGTACTTGTACACTCAGGGTGTATGTTCTTGTACACTCAGGGTGTATGTTCCTGTACTTGTATACTCAGGATATATGTTCCAGATGAATCACTACGTACACTATTTGTCACCTAGGTAAAGCGATGGTGTACAGTGTGCATCACTTACGTCAAGAGATGACATACATGCATTATTATCCTTTCTGTTAAGAGGCGGTGCCTGTAGTTTATCATTTCTGTCAAGACTTGATGCATATGATTTATCACTTCTGTCAACGTGTAATGTATGTACTTTATCACCTCTGGGCGACTCGATGTAACTGATGCACTGTGCACTCCTGAGGTGTTGACATATGTTCAACAAAACGTCAAGAGTCAATCAGACAAGAGTCAAAACATGATATACGGCTTATCACTTCGGTCAATAGTTGATGTATCTGGTTTATCCATACAGTCTGGAGTTGATGTACAGGGTTTATCATTGCGGCCAACATGCCATGTACGCGGCTTCCACCCGTCCCTTGTCAGCACAATCGACGTGAATCCACGTGAACCGTCAATGTCCACACGAGAGCTTGTTTATCCCTGAGTGGCTTATGTGTCCGTTACGTTTACACCTTTGCTAACTCTGAGGGTTTGTTTTACTGCATATTTTTATGTTCAATGAGGCACCGACATTTCGGAAAGTTTGTGAGGTATATTGTTAAATATGTCATTTAAGATACAAACATGCATCCCTGACGTTCTTTGTTTGTCTGTTTATCCAGCATCATGAGGGTGTTCCTTGTTATCTGCATCCTAGCTGTGAGTCGAGCTGACCTCCTGCAAGACATCCTCCAGAAGGAGAAGGAGATCATCCAGCAGGTCATTGCTAAAGAGCATGAGGGTTGGTCCAATATTATTTGTCAAAAGCTTCAGTCAGGTATCCCTGTATTCTAATTATCATGAACACACTGCCCGGGCCTGTTGACATTTGAATCTATCGTCCAAACCAAAAGAAAATTGCCAATGGCTTTGTCAGTGTAATGACTTTGTTGTGTACACCATGGGCATATCGTCAACACCAGCAGCCTGTTGTCAGTTTTGGTTCAGATTACATAAACTGCTTCACTAGTATCAACAACAGAACAGGGAGATCATGTACATCTGTCAAAGGGTAGCACTTGTATATATGTGTCATTTGGTACCACAGATCATGTACATCTGTCAAAGGGTATCACTTGTATAGGTGTCATTGCGGTACCACAGGAGATCATGTACATCTGTCAAAGGGTATCACTTGTATAGGTGTCATTTTGGTACCACAGGAGATCATGTACATCTGTCAAAGGGTACTGTACTTGTATATGTATTTGGTACCACAGGGAGATACCATCTGTCAAAGGAGATCATGTACATCTGTACCAAAGATCATATGTACATCTGTCAAAGGTATCAATTTGTATATGTGTCATTTGGTACCACAGGAGATCATGTACATCTGTCAAAGGAGTATCACTTGTATATGTGTCATTTGGTACCACAGGAGATCATGTACATCTGTCAAAGGGTATCACTTGTATGTGTGTCATTTGGTACCACAGGAGATCATGTACATCTGTCAAAGGTATCACTTGTATATGTGTCATTTGGTACCACAGGAGATCATGTACATCTGTCAAAGGGTATCACTTGTATATGTGTCATTTTGGTACCACAGGGAGATCATGTACATCTGTCAAAGGGTAGCACTTGTATATGTGTCATTTGGTACCACAGGAGATCATGTACATCTGTCAAAGGGTAGCACTTGTATATGTGTCATTTGGTACCACAGGAGATCATGTACATCTGTCAAAGGGTAGCACTTGTATATGTGTCATTTGGTACCACATGTACAGCTGACATAGCATAACACAATTGCATCTGCCTCCAGTCACCAACTATGTCCACGGTGTTGAGAATAAGGTCGAGGCCATCGCCAACTCTATCCACAAGAGGAATTTCCTGGACACGCTGAAAAATGGATTTGAAAAGTTCGGCCACGGTAGGGATACACAGAAATCAAATTTCCTTTGCTAAGACGAACCCTTTTGACGAACTCATGATGCAAAATAAATGACAGTAGGCATGGGATCAAGGGTATTGCTGGATATTGGAAGAAAATAAAAGCAAATTTGACACTGTCTGATACTGCCAAGCAAACTCTGAAATTTGGATTAACAATACGTATATTCCATGATGCTTTGTATTCCTATTGTATGACCTTCTGTCAGACAGGAGCATGCAATCCTGCATCCATGTTTACTGCTTCTGATTTCAGACATCGCAACCGTCGCCCAAAGTAAGTATTTTACGCATGCACAGTTTCTTGAGGCATTTTGGTATGAAATTTGAAAGGAGAAAGAGTAATGATGAGTTTTGAGTGAAATTCAATAGTACTCTTCGCACATCGTACCAATGCAGACTTTGTATAAACAACCGACATTGGCTTTTGGCTTTCTGTAACCGTTAATGGTAATGACGTAGTGTCACAAATGCGAGTAGTGGTACAGCAAATAGGTTTCTCGGCAGGGTAAGACCAACCGGCAAGTAATGTTGTTTATCGGTAACTATGCAATATAAGAGTTAGGGTAGGTACTTTCGGTGTTTGTAAACAAAGAGTGCGCATGCCTTTTTCTATCCGGATTCAAATGTCAGACATATGGGCACATCATTGGGATAATTGTTGTCATTATAATAAGCTGTGATGTTGAAGTTTCTGACAGGGCCGTTGTTTGGGTTGTTACGACATGTACATACGCTGCTGGGGGTTTAGTGTGGACAGGTGGCGTGTATGTCTGACAAAGTAGGAAAATAATGGGTGGGCAACTTGTCGCTTTGCGTGATGGCGTTTACGCCCCTGTCAGTGAAATGGTATTATTTGAACTTGGTTATAACTGTCACTGTCCGATTGCCTTCACCACTAAAGTGGGGCCTCTCCCACCCAGAGGTCCTTGCGATCAACACAACTGTTACGGACCAGCGAGAGATGGCGATTCATCGTATCTTTTTCAACGCATTCAACAAATGTCTACGAGTTTCTGTTTTTTTTCACTTTTAAACTTCACATTAGCATAAATCAAACATATATCTTGAAGTGATGAGAGTTCTGAAAATATCCCCCAACATAAGAACCTTGTTCCATTCGTCAGTCGCTTACGATGGTTATATGTTTAACAAATCAAATGTGTTATGCGCTCAATTTGATGTATATATATGTTTGTGATACTCCTCCCTGTCACGCCCGAATTTGTCACTTTGTGACAATACATATACATATGCACATTTTAATACACCTTGCCAAAAGTCGGTGAACACAATGTTTCACAAGTTATTTACCACCGTGAAGCATGGGCGCGTGATAGCTATGAGTTGTATACTTCAAGACATACAATAGCAGAACTCACGAACAATACAACTTCTCTTTCAGAGGCACTCCCTGTGATTGAGCAGATCGGGAAAGGTGAGTATTGAACACTTTCCTAGTGAAGTACAACAACTTGTCATGATTTATACACAGTGGTCACATTGGTGGTGATTCCTCTGTCATGATGCTTTACCTACAATGACACATTGGTGGTGAATCCTCTGTCATGATGCTTTATCTACAATGACACATTGGTGGTGTAAAGGGGGGTGCTGTGTTCGGAGGTTAAACAGCTAATGTTTGATGTTTACTAATTTTCCAGTTGACGGTCAGTATCTTTTCTCAGAGTCAATGTTTCTGCTTCATACAGTGAAGAGGCCGGATGTAGAGTAAGACAAACACATAACACATATAAAATAAAGCTCAATATACAGTAGAAAGGACAGATGTAGAGTAAGACAAACACATAACACATATAAAATAAAGCTCAATATACAGTAGAAAGGACAGATGTAGAGTAAGACAAACACATAACACATATAAAATAAAGCTCAATATACAGTAGAAAGGACAGATGTAGAGTAAGACAAACACATAACACATAGAAAATATAGCTCAATATACAGTAGAAAGGACAGATGTAGAGTAAGACAAACACATAACACATATAAAATATAGCTCAATATACAGTAGAAAGGACAGATGTAGAGTAAGACAAACACATAACACATATAAAATAAAGCTCAATATACAGTAGAAAGGACAGATGTAGAATTAAGACAAACACATAACACATATAAAATAAAGCTCAATATACAGTAGAAAGGACAGATGTAGAGTAAGACAAACACATAACACATATAAATAAAAGCTCAATATACAGTAGAAAGGACAGATGTAGAGTAAGACAAACACATAACACATATAAAATAAAGCTCAATATACAGTAGAAAGGACAGATGTAGAGTAAGACAAACACATAACACATATAAAATAAAGCTCAATATACAGTAGAAAGGACAGATGTAGAGTAAGACAAACACATAACACATAGAAAATAAAGCTCAATATACAGTAGAAAGGACAGATGTAGAGTAGGGCAAACACATAACACATATAAAATAAAGCTCAATATACAGTAAGAAAGACAGATGTAGAGTAAGGCAAACACATAACACATAGAAAATATAGCTCAATATACAGTAGAAAGGACAGATGTAGAGTAAGACAAACATATAACACATATAAAATATAGTTCAATATACAGTAAAAAGGACAGATGTAGAGTAAGGCAAACACATAACACATAGAAAATATAGCTCAATATACAGTAGAAAGGACAGATGTAGAATAAGACAAACACATAACAAATATAAAATATAGCTAAATATACAGTAGAAAGGACAGATGTAGAGTAAGACAAACACATAACACATATAAAATAAAGCTCAATATACAGTAGAAAGGACAGATGTAGAGTAAGACAAACACATAACACATAGAAAATAAAGCTCAATATACAGTAGAAAGGACAGATGTAGAGTAAGACAAACACATAACACATATAAAATAAAGCTCAATATACAGTAGAAAGGACAGGTGTAGAGTAAGGCAAACACATAACACATATAAAATAAAGGTCAATATACAGTGAAGAGGCCGGTTGTAGAGTAAGACAAACACATAACACATAGAAAATAAAGCTCAATATACAGTAGAAAGGACAGATGTAGAGTAAGGCAAACACATGACATATATAAAAAAAGTTCAATATAAAGTAAGAAGGACAGGTGTAGAGTAAGGCAAACACATATAAAATAAAGCTCAATATACAGTAGAAAGGACAGATGTAGAGTAAGGCAAACACATAACACATATAAAATAAAGCTCAATATACAGTAGAAAGGACAGATGTAGAGTAGGGCAAACACATAACACATATAAAATATAGCTCAATATACAGTAGAAAGGACAGGTGTAGAGTAAGACAAACACATAACACATATTAAATAAAGCTCAATATACAGTAAGAAAGGACAGATGTAGAGTAAGACAAACACATAACACATATAAAATATAGCTCAATATACAGTAGAAAGGACAGATGTAGAGTAAGACAAACATATAACACATATAAAATATAGCTCAATATACAGTAGAAAGGACAGATGTAGAGTAAGGCAAACACATAACACATAGAAAATAAAGCTCAATATACAGTAAGAAGGACAGATGTTGAGTAAGGCAAACACATATAAAATAAGGCTCAATATACAGTAGAAAGGACAGGTGTAGAGTAAGACAAACACATAACACATATTAAATAAAGCTCAATATACAGTAGAAAGGACAGATGTAGAGTAAGGCAAACACATAACACATATAAAATATAGCTCAATATACAGTAGAAAGGACAGATGTAGAGTAAGGGAAACACATAACACATATAAAATAAAGCTCAATATACAGTAAGAAGGACAGATGTAGAGTAAGGCAAACACATATAAAATAAAGCTCAATATACAGTAGAAAGGACAGATGTAGAGTAAGGCAAACACATAACACATAGAAAATATAGCTCAATATACAGTAAAAAGGACAGATGTAGAGTAAGACAAACATATAACACATATAAAATATAGCTCAATATACAGTAGAAAGGACAGGCGTAGAGTAAGGCAAACACATAACACATAGAAAATATAGCTCAATATACAGTAAGAAGGACAGATGTAGAGTAAGGCAAACACATAACACATATTAAATATAGCTCAATATACAGTAGAAAGGACAGATGTAGAGTAAGACAAACACATAACACATATAAAATAAAGCTCAATATACAGTAGAAAGGACAGATGTTGAATAAGACAACCACATAACACATATAAAATATAGCTCAATATAGAGGAGAAAGGACAGATGTAAAGTCAGACAAACACATAACACATATAAAATATAGCTCAATATACAGTAGAAAGGACAGATGTAGAGTAAGACAAACACATAACACATATAAAATAAAGCTCAATATACAGTAGAAAGGACAGATGTCTTAAAAGTAAGACAAACACATAACACATATAAAATAAAGCTCAATATACAGTAGAAAGGACAGATGTAGAGTAAGACAAACACATAACACATATAAAATAAAGCTCAATATACAGTAGAAAGGACAGATGTAGAGTAAGACAAACACATAACACATATAAAATAAAAGCTCAATATACAGTAGAAAGCACAGATGTAGAGTAAGACAAACACATAACACATAGAAATAAAAGCTCAATATACAGTAGAAAGGACAGATGTAGAGTAAGACAAACACATAACACATATAAAATAAAGCTCAATATACAGTAGAAAGGACAGATGTAAGGAGTAAGACAAACACATAACACATATAAAATAAAGCTCAATATACAGTAGAAAGGACAGATGTAAAGAGTAAGACAAACACATAACACATATAAAATAAAGCTCAATATACAGTAGAAAGGACAGGTGTAAGAATTAAGACAAACACATAACACATATAAAATAAAGGTCAATATACAGTGAAAGAGGCCGGTTGTAGAGTAAGACAAACACATAACACATAGAAAATAAAGCTCAATATACAGTAGAAAGGACAGATGTAGAGTAAAAGGCAAACACATGACACATATAAAATAATGTTCAATATACAGTAAGAAGGACAGGTGTAGAGTAAGGCAAACACATATAAAATAAAGCTCAATATACAGTAGAAAGGACAGATGTAGAGTAAGACAAACACATAACACATATAAAATAAAGCTCAATATACAGTAGAAAGGACAGATGTAGAGTAAGACATACACATAACACATAGAAAATATAGCTCAATATACAGTAGAAAGGACAGATGTAGAGTAAGACAAACATATAACACATATAAAATATAGCTCAATATACAGTAGAAAGGACAGATGTAAGAGTAAAGGCAAACACATAACACATAGAAAATATAGCTCAATATACAGTAATTAAGAAGGACAGATGTAGAGTAAAAGGCAAACACATAACACATATTAAATATAGCTCAATATACAGTAGAAAGGACAGATGTAGAGTAAAGGCAAACACATAACACATAGAAAATAAAGCTCAATATACAGTAAGAAGGACAGATGTAGAGTAAAGGCAAGCCCACATAACACATATTAAATAAAGCTCAATATACAGTGAGAAAGGACAGATGTAGAGTAAGAACAACCACATAACACATATAAAATAAAAGCTCAATATACAGTAGAAAGGACAGATGTAGAATAAGGCAAACACATAACACATATAAAATAAAGCCCAATATACAGTAAGAAAAGGACAGATGTAAGAGTAAAGGCAAACACATAACACATATTAAATAAAAGCTCAATACAGTTAGAGAGGACAGATGTAGAGAGTAAGACAAACACATAACACATATAAAATATAGCTCAATATACAGTAGAATGGACAGATGTAGAAATTAAGACAAACATATAACACAAATAAAATAAAAGCTCAATATACAGTAGAAAGGACAGATGTAAAGAGTAAGACATACACATAACACATAGAAAATATAGCTCAATATACATTAGAAAGGACAGATGTAGAAATTAAGACAAACACATAACACATAGAAAATAAAGCTCAATATACAGTGAGAAAGGACAGATGTAGAGTAAGACAAACACATAACACATATAAAATAAAGCTCAATATACAGTAGAAAAGGACAGATGTAGAGAGTAAGACAAACACATAACACATATAAAATAAAGCTCAATATACAGTAGAAAGGACAGATGTAGAAATTAAGACAAACACATAACACATATAAAATAAAAGCTCAATATACAGTAGAAAGGACAGATGTAGAGTAAGACAAACACATAACACATATAAAATAAAGCTCAATATACAGTAGAAAAGGACAGATGTAGGAAGTAAAGACAAACACATAACACATATAAAAATAAAGCTCAATATACAGTAGAAAGGACAGACGTAGAGTAAGACAAACACATAACACATAGAAAATAAAGCTCAATATACAGTGAGAAAAGGACAGATGTAAGTGGGAGAACAAACACATAACACATATAAAAAATAAAGCTCAATATACAGTAAGAAAAGACAGATGTAAGAGTAAGGCAAACACATAACACATAGAAAATATAGCTCAAATATACAGTAGAAAGGACAGATGTAAGAATTAAGACAAACATATAACACATATAAAATATAGTTCAATATACAGTAAAAAGGACAGATGTAGAGTAAGGCAAACACATAACACATAGAAAATATAGCTCAATATACAGTAGAAAGGACAGATGTAGAGATAAGACAAACACATAACAAATATAAAATATAGCTCAATATACAGTAGAAAGGACAGATGTAAAAGTAAGACAAACACATAACTTACATATAAAATAAAGCTCAATATACAGTAGAAAGGACAGATGTAAGAGTAAGACAAACACATAACACATATAAAATAAAAGCTCAATATACAGTAGAAAAGGACAGATGTAGACAAAGAGACAAACACATAACACATATATAAAATAAAAGCTCAATGTATACAATTAGAAAGGACAGGTGTAGAGTAAAGGCAAACACATAACACATATAAAATAAAGGATCAAATATACAAGTAGAAGAGGCCAGTTTGTGAGAGTAAGACAAACACATAACACATAGAAAATAAAGCTCAATATACAGTAGAAAGGACAGATGTGAGAGTAAAAGGCAAACACATGACACATATAAAAAAAAGTTCAATATAAAGAGTAAAAAGGACAGGTGTAGAGTGCTGAGAAAGGCAAACACATATAAAATAAAGCTCAATATACAGTAGAAAGGACAGATGTAAGAGTAAGGCAAACACACATAACACATATAAAATAAAAGCTCAATATACAGCACAGAAAGGACAGATGTAAGAGTAGGGCAAAACACATAACACATATAAAATATAGCTCAATATACAGTAGAAAGGACAGGTGTAAGAGTAAGACAAACACATAACACATATTAAATAAAAGCTCAATATACAGTAGAAAAGGACAGATGTAAGGTAAGACAAACACCTAAACACATATAAAATATAGCTCAATATACAGTAGAAAGGACAGATGTAGAGAAAGACAAACATATAACACATATAAAAATATAGCTCAATATACAGTAGAAAGGACAGATGTAGAGAGTAAGGCAAAGACATAACACATAGAAAATAAAGCTCAATATACAGTAAGAAGGACAGATGTTGAGTAAGGCAGCCAAACATATAAAAATAAAAAGCTCAATATACAGTAGAAAGGACAGATTAAGAAATTAAGACAAACACATAACACATATTAAATAAAGCTCAATATACAGTACAGAAAAGGACAGATGCTAAAAATTAAGGCAAACACATAACACATATTAAATATAAGCTCAATATACAGTAGAAAGGACAGATGTAGAGTAAAAGGGGAAACACATAACACATATAAAATAAAGCTCAATAAACAGGTAAGAAGGACAGATGTAGAGTAAAGGAGCAAACACATATAAAATAAAGCTCAATATACAGTGAGAAAGGACAGGTGTAGAGTAAGGCAAACACATAACACATATAAAATAAAAGGTCAATATACAATTGAAGAGGCCAGGTTGTAGATTAAGACAAACACATAACACATAGAAAATAAAGCTCAATATACAGTAGAAAAGGACAGATGTAGAGTAAAGGCAAACACATGACACATATAAAAACAAGTTCAATATAAAAGTAAGAAGGACAGGTGTAAAAGTAAGGCAAACACATATAAAATAAAAGCTCAATATACAGTAGAAAGGACAGATGTAGAGTAAGGCAAACACATAACACATATAAAATAAAAGCTCAATATACAGTAGAGAAAGGACAGATGTAGAGTAGTGCAAACACATAACACATATAAAATAAAGCTCAATATACATTAGAAAGGACAGGTGTAAGAAATTAAGACAAACACATAACACATATTAAATAAAGCTCAATATACAGTAAGAAAGGACAGATGTAAGAATTAAGACAAACACATAACACATATAAAATATAGCTCAATATACAGTAGAGAAAGGACAGATGTAAAGAGTAAGACAAACATATAACACATATAAAATATAAGCTCAATATACAGTAGAAAAGGACAGATGTAGAGAGTAAAGGCAAAGACATAACACATAGAAAATAGAAGCTCAATATACAGTAAGAAGGACAGATGTTGAGTAAGGCAAAACACATATAAAATAAAGCTCAATATACAGTAGAAAGGACAGGTGTAGAAATTAAGACAGAAACACATAACACATATTAAATAAAGCTCAATATACAGTAGAAAGGACAGATGAGAGTAAAAGGCAAACACATAACACATATAAAATATAGCTCAATATACAGTAGAAAAGGACAGATGTAAGTAAAAGGAAACACATAACACATATAAAATAAAGCTCAATATACAGTAAGAAGGACAGATGTAAATTAAAAGAGCAGAAACACATATAAAATAAAGCTCAATATAGGAGTAGAAAGGACAGGTGTAGAGTTAAGGCAAACACATAACACATATAAAATAAAGGATCAATATACAGTGAAAGAGAGACCAGTTGTAAAAGTAAAAGACAAACACATAACACATAGAAAATAAAGCTCAATATACAGTAGAAAGGACAGATGTGAGAGAAAGGCAAACACATAACACACATATAAAATAAAAGGTCAATATACAGTGAAAGAGGCCAGGTTGTAGAGATTAAGACAAACACATAACACATAGAAAATAAAACTCAATACACAAGTAGAAAGCACAGATGTAAGTAAGACAAACATATAACACATATAAAATATAAACAATATACAGTAGAGAAAGGACAGATGTAAGAGTAAAGGCAAACACATAACACATAGAAAATATAGCTCAATATACAGTAAACAGACAGATGTAGGAGTAAGGCAAACCACATAACACATATTAAATATAGCTCAATATACAGTAGAAAGGACAGATGTAGGAGTAAAGGCAAAGCACATAACACATAGAAAATAAAAGCTCAATATACAGTAAGAAGGACAGATGTAGAAGAGTAAAGGCAGACACACATAACACATATTAAATAAAGCTCAATATACAGTAGAAAGGACAGATGTAGAGTAAGACAAACACATAACACATATAAAATAAAAGAAGCTCAATATACAATTAGAGAAAGGACAGATGTAAGAATAAAGGCAAACACATAACACATATAAAATAAAAAGCTCAATATATACAGTAAGAAGGACAGATGTAGACAGACAGTAAAGCAAACACATAACACATATAAAATATGAAGCTCAATATACAGTAGAAAGGACAGATGTAGAGTAAGACAAACACATAACACATATAAAAATGAAAAGCTCAATATGATGGAGAAAGGACAGATGTAGAGTAAGACAAACACATAACACATATAAAATAAAGCTCAATATACAGTAAAAGGACAGATGTAGAGTAAGACAAACACATAATACATATAAAATATAAGCTCAATATACAGTAGAAAGGACAGATGTAGGAGTAAAGGCAAAAACACATAGCACATATAGAATAAAGCTCAATATATACTCTGTTAAGAAGAAGGACAGATGTAGAAGTAAAAGGCAAACACACAACACATATTAAAATAAAAGCTCAATATACAAGAAAAGAAAAGGACAGATGTAAGGAGTAAGACAAACACATAACACACATATAAAATAGAAAGAAGCTCAATATACAGAGTGAAAGGACAGATGTAAGAGTAAAAGGCATACACATAACACATATAAAATATAGCTCAATATACAGTAGAAAGGACAGATGTAAGATGTAAGACAAACACACTTAACACATAAAAAAAAAAGCTCAATATACAGTGGAAAGGGACAGATGTAGAGTAAGACAAACACATACACATATAAAAAAAAATAAAGCTCAATATAAAGGTAGAAAGGACAGATGTAGAGTTAGACAAACACATACACATATAAAATAGAAGCTCAATATACAGTAAGAAGGACAGATGTAAGAGTAAAGGCAAACACATATAAAATAAAGCTCAATATACAGTAAGAAAGGACAGATGATGTAGAGTAAAGGCACAAACACATATAAAAATAAAGCTCAATATACAGTAGAAAAGGACAAGATGTAGAGTAAGGCAAACACATAACACATAGAAAATATAGCTCAATATACAGTAGAAAGGACAGATGTAGAAGTAAGACAAACACATAACATAGATAGAAAAAAAAAGCTCAATATACAAGTAAAAAGGACAGATGTAAGAGGTAAAGAATAAAGCCACATATACACATATAAAAATAAAAGCTCAATATACAGTGAGAAAAGGACAGATCTTAGAGATTAGACAAACACATAACACATATAAAATACAGAAGCTCAAATATACAATTAAGAAGGACAGATGTAGAGTAAAGGCAAAACACACATGTAAAATAAATCTCAATATACAGTAAGAAAGGACAGATGTAGAGTACAAAGGCAAACACATATAAAAATAAAGCTCAATATACAAGTAGAAAGGACAGATGTAAGAGTAAAGGCAAACACATAACACATATAAAAAATATAGCTCAATACACACACAGTAGACAAAAGGACAGATGTAAGAATAGAAAAGACAAACACATATAACACATATAAAAATATAGCTCAATATACAGTAGAAAGGACAGATGTTAAATTAAAGGCAAACAGTAGGAAAACAGGATAAAATACAACAATATACAGTACATAGAAATATAGGCTCAATGCACACACATAGAAAGATGAAACACAAGGACACAGGGAATACAGATAAAGATAAAGAGCAAACACTAACACATATTAAATATAAGCTCAATGACAGAGTAGAAAGGACAGATGTAGAGAGTAAAGGCAAACCACATAACACATAGAAAATAAAGCTCAATATACAGTTAGAAAGGACAGATGTAAAGAGCAAGACAAACACATAACACATATAAAGTAAAGCTCAATATACAGTAGAAAGGACAGGTGTAGAGTAAAAGGCAAACACATAACACATATAAAATAAAGGTCAATATACAATTGACAGAGGCCAGTTGTAGAAGTAAGACAAACACATAACACATAGAAAATAAAGCTCAATATACAGTAGAAAGGACAGATCTTAGAGTAAAAGGAAAACACATGACACATATAAAAAAATGTTCATATATACAGTAAGAAGGACAGGTGTAGAGTAAGGCAAACACATAAAAAATAATAAAGCTCAATATACAGTAGAAAGGGACAGATGTAGGAAATTAAGACAAACACATAACATACATATAAAATAAAAGCTCAATATACAGTAGAAAAGGACAGATGTAAATAGGACAGTACAGACATACACACATAGACAAAATATAGCTCAATATACAGTAGAAAGGACAGATTAAGAGTAAGACAAACACACATAACACACATATAAAATAAAGCTGAATATACAGTAGAAAGGACAGATGTAAGAGTAAGGCAAACACATAACACATAGAAAATACATAGCTCATATATACAGTAAGAAGGACAGATGTATAAAACATAGCAAACACATAACACATATTAAATATAGCTCAATATACAGTAGAAAGGACAGATGTAGAGTAAAGGCAAACACACAACACATAGAAAATAAAGCTCCATATACAGTAAGAAGGACAGATGTAAGAGTAAAGGCAAACACATAACACATATTAAAATAAAAGCTCAATATACAGTAGAAAGGACAGATGTAGAGTAAGACAAACACATAACACATATAAAATAAAGCTCAATATACAGTAGAAAGGACAGATGTAGAGTAAAGGCAAACACATAAACACATATAAAATAAAGCTCAATATACAGTGAAAGGACAGATGTAGAGTAAGGCAAACACATAACACATATTAAAATAAAAGCTCAATATACAGTAGAAAGGACAGATGTAGAGTAAGACAAACACATAGCACATATAAAATATAGCTCAATATACAGTAGAAAGGACAGATGTAGAGTAAGACAAACACATAACACATATAAAAAATATAGCTCAATATACAGTAGAAAGGACAGATGTAGAGTAAGACAAAAACACATAACACATATAAAATATAGCTCAATATACAGTAGAAAGGACAGATGTAGTAAGTAAGGCAAACACATAACACATATAAAATAAAGCTCAATATACAGTAAGAAGGACAGATGTAAGAGTAAGGCAAACACATAAACACATATTAAATAAAGCTCAATATACAGTAGAAAGGACAGATGTAGAGTAAGGACAAACACATAACACATATAAAATAAAGCTCAATATACAGTAGAAAGGACAGATGTAGAGTAAAGGCAAAAACACATAACACATATAAAATAAAGGTCAATATACAGTAGAAAGGACAGATGTAGAGTAAGACAAACATATAACACATATAAAATAAAGCTCAATATACAGTAAGAAGGACAGATGTAGAGTAAGGCAAACACATGTAAAATAAAGCTCAATATACAGTAAGAAGGACAGATGTAGAGTAAGGCAAACACATATAAAATAAAGCTCAATATACAGTAGAAAGGACAGATGTAGAGTAAGGCAAACACATAACACATAGAAAATATAGCTCAATATACAGTAGAAAGGACAGATGTAGAGTAAGACAAACATATAACACATATAAAATATAGCTCAATATACAGTAGAAAGGACAGATGTAGAGTAAGGCAAACACATAACACATAGAAAATATAGCTCAATATACAGTAAGAAGGACAGATGTAGAGTAAGGCAAACACATAACACATATTAAATATAGCTCAATATACAGTAGAAAGGACAGATGTAGAGTAAGGCAAACACATAACACATAGACAAAACACAAAAATAAAGCTCAATATACAGTAAGAAGGACAGATGTAGAGTAAGGCAAACACATAACACATATTAAATAAAGCTCAATATACAGTAGAAAGGACAGATGTAGAGTAAGACAAACACATAACACATATAAAATAAAGCTCAATATACAGTAGAAAGGACAGATGTAGAATAAGGCAAACACATAACACATATAAAATAAAGCTCAATATACAGTAAGAAGGACAGATGTAGAGTAAGGCAAACACATAACACATATTAAATAAAGCTCAATATACAGTAGAAAGGACAGATGTAGAGTAAGACAAACACATAACACATATAAAATATAGCTCAATATACAGTAGAAAGGACAGATGTAGAGTAAGGCAAACACATAACACATATTAAATAAAGCTCAATATACAGTAGAAAGGACAGATGTAGAGTAAGACAAACATATAACACATATAAAATAAAGCTCAATATACAGTAAAAGGACAGATGTAGAGTAAGACAAACACATAACACATATAAAATATAGCTCAATATACAGTAGAAAGGACAGATGTAGAGTAAGGCAAACACATAACACATATAGAATAAAGCTCAATATACAGTAAGAAGGACAGATGTAGAGTCAGGCAAACACATAACACATATAAAATAAAGCTGAATATACAGTAGAAAGGACAGATGTAGAGTAAGAGAAACATATAACACATATAAAATAAAGCTCAATATACAGTAGAAAGGACAGATGTAGAGTAAGGCAAACACATAACACATATAAAATATAGCTCAATATACAGTAGAAAGGACAGATGTAGAGTAAGACAAACACATAACACATAGAAAAAAAAGCTCAATATACAGTAGAAAGGACAGATGTAGAGTAAGACAAACACATAACACATATTAAATAAAGCTCAATATACAGTAGAAAGGACAGATGTAGAGTAAGACAAACACATAACACATATTAAATAAAGCTCAATATACAGTAGAAAGGACAGATGTAGAGTAAGTCAAACACATAACACATATAAAATAAAGCTCAATATACAGTAAAAAGGACAGGTGTAGAGTAAGGCAAACACATAACACATATAAAATATAGCTCAATATACAGTAGATAGGACAGATGTAGAGTAAGGCAAACACATAACACATATAAAATAAATCTCGATATACAGTAGAAAGGACAGTTGTAGAGTAAGAATATGAGCCTGTTACATGCCAGTTTTCCTTTCGCCAGTCATATGAACCCAAGGACCGAAGGCTGACATGGTAGTCTGGACTTTGTCAGACTGTGATGATGAGACATGTTGTTTAGCTGGGACTTGAAAAGCGAGAGTGTTTCGAGTTCTTTAAGTTCACTTGGGAGTTTGTTCCATAGAACTGCAGTCTCGGTCTAAAGTAAACTTAGGCTCAGTATTATTCGTTTGAACCGTTTGAACTATTACCTCGAAAACTCGAACGATTCCGAATGCTATTTTCCGCACGATCGTTTCCGATTGATACACATGGCGGACGCATTTATTCACAACAGCGAGTAAACAGTCGCTGAAAATAGCGTTGTTGTCAATATTCTAGGATGTCATCTTGCGGAAATATAAGCTAATAGTAACCATGTCATCAGAAACCCCTACTTGTATATATTGCAGGTAAAATATATGTGCTTTAAGCGGATTTTCGTTATTGAGAGATCAGTGTCAGCGGATGGAGAAGAGAAAATTCCAAAACCGTTTTGTAAGTCCCGCCGAACCCTAAAAAATAGCCGTTGTCTGATTGGTTAAATCCGTCTCGGACGTCTCGCGTTTGATTGGAGGGGCATAGGTCGCTCAAAGGTTTGACGCGACCTTCCATTAGGGTTTGTTAGACTCAGTATAGCAGTGTAACGAATAATACCGAGCCTAAGTTTACTTAGAATGCTGCAGTTTGAGATGGATGATTTGATGTTTGATTAGGGTGGTTAAACTTGTTGTTGGAAGTGGGTTTCTACCGGGTTGAAGGTTTCACCGACGTTTGGGTCGTCATTAATCTTGTAGATAACCGCTTTTGGGGTGAAATACTCTTCAGATCTGATGTGAAGTGATATACTTCTCATTACAATGTTGTAGTCATTCCACATTGATGCTTGTGTAAGCATCTACGTCGACACGTTGTTCAATGCCGTCAACCAGAAGTTGCTGTCAACATATTTGTTTTTCTGTACATTCACCTGCTTCTGGAATTCCTATCGCATAGTCACTAACAATGTTGCATTGTTTTAATTACAGATGTCCTGCCCACTTTGGAAAGTAAGTACATATGTGAACTTCACAGTTAGCGTAACATACTTGTTAACTTTGGGATAATATAGTATGACCAGAAATTATTGAGAATTTTCGGAATATGTTTAATTGGATTTCTAGTATAAACAACCTTGACCAGCTATCAAGCGCTTGGTTTCATTCAAGAGAGACAACTCCGTTTATCCCTATTCATTAGTTTGTGAAAAGTTATCCACCTTTGTTTACTTACTAGCAGACGACGTTTTCAGTGATCCTCTTTATGAATGATTTAGAAAAGATGAAGTTGATTTTAGAGTATTATAACAAGGACATCAGATCAGCTAAAGTGATTTCAGTAGAACAGGCATCCCTTTGTGCACTGTTTATTGTGCGTTGAAAAATATTGCAAATGGATATGGCATTGAGCACCAGGGAGGCGCAGGTAGGCCCAGAAAATTGACTGTCGGTGACAGGAGGCGGCTTGGTATTCTTGTTTCTAAAAACAAACGAAGGAGTTTAGAAACCTTAAGGCTGGATATGATTGATAGAGGAACTGTGGCTGTCTGTAAGGAGACAATTAGAACGGCAATGGGTTGGCAGAAAAGTCGAGGAATCCATCATCGATCAAGAAACCTGAACAAAAGGAGCGAAGGTTGAACTTGTGCTTACAGCATAGAAATTTTAACTGGGACAATGTGATTTTTTTCAGATGAAAGTTCTGTGTGGCTGTTTCCTAAAACACTGAAATTCTGGACCAAACAAACTGAAAAACCTTTGTAACAGCGCCTAAAGTACAGTCCGAAATGTATCGTGTGAGGTGGCATATCTGTGTTAGGGGCAACGCCCCTCTGTGTATTTGAAGGGAATATGAACAGTGAGCGGTATACAGGTATTCTCGGGGGACATTTATTTCCATCTGCTCACGTGTTCTATGGAAATTTTTTGTTTTGATTTTCCAGCAGGACAACGACCCAAAACATAGTTCAAAGCATTCACAGGCCTGGTTTCGGACCCAAAATATGACATTAATAGATTGGCCAAGCTATAGCCCTTACCTAAATCCAATAGAAAATGTTTAGGGAATTATGAAGGAAAGTTTCAATAAGAAAAATCTGACAAATATTGCTGAAATGAAAGAAGAGGTGGTCCGATATTGGGACAGCATGGACCACGACTTTCTAACTTCTTTGATCAGTAGTATGCCCCGCCGCATTGAAGCCTGCATTGCTGCCCATGGTGACTTGACAAAATACTAACTGTTCACCTGTCTTTGAATCTGGAGTTAAGTTTCTGCTAATATGCACACTTAATACGTGAGTAATGAGTGAAAAAAATATAAAAAATTACAATCTTGAAATTCTCAATAATTTCTGGTTGTATTGTACATAACTGGGTGGTCTGTCCGTGGGTGGATCGCAGTGGGTGGTTTTAAGTTCTATCTGAAGTATGCAAAGTCCCGACAGAGGTCATGAAGCATGTTGTGTCTGGAATGAGATATGTGTGCAGTTATTGCAAGATCTGAAAACAGCGTAGTGTAGGAGGATGCATTTTGGTTATTACATGTTATTGTGGTTATACTGGTGACGGTATTCACCCACGGTGAACGTGGCGTGTGTTGTACTGGTGACGGTATTCACCCACGGTGAACGTGGCGTGTGTTGTACTGGTGACGGTATTCACCCACACCGAGCGTAGTGTATCTTGTACTGGCGTCAGTATTCACCCACAGTGAGCGTAGTGTATGTTGTACAGCGACGGTATTCACCCACAGTGAACGTGGTGTATGTTGTACTGGCGACGGTATTCACCCACAGTGAGCGTGGTGTATGTTGTACTGGCGACGGTATACACCCACAGTGAGCGTGGGGTATGTTGTACTGGCGACGGTATTTACCTACAGTGAGCGTGGTGTGTGTTTTACTGGCGTCAGTATTTACCCTAAGTGAGCGTGGTGTGTGTTGTACTGGCGTCAGTATTTACCCACAGTGAGAGTAGTGTATGTTGTACTGGCATTTATATTCAGCCTTGTTTAATGTTCTACTTAAAGTAACATTCAGATGCAGTGCTTTGTGCAATGAAATTAATGCGGTAGCTTTGAGTGAACAACAGAGCTTGTGGTGGATTCGTTTTGTGCTATATAATATTGGCATTATCATAGAGTTAGAACGTGCTATGTGAAACTGGCTTTAACACAGAAATACATTGTAGTTCGTTTAATGGTTTGTTGTCTTGGCATTGATACTTGTTCTATATGTATGACGCTGTGTGTAATAATGACGCTGACATTGTTACAGAGCTAGCACCGACACTCCTCAGCACGGCCGTCACAGCAGCTGTTGGAAGAAGGGATCTGTAAGTGAACGAGTGTCAATAACCTGTTATCCGCAATAATACAGACATTACATTGCGGCTATTACCAGGAATGGACTTCAGAAATAGGAATCATGTATGTCATTGAACGTGTTACCCACTGCCCAGTACATGTAAATATACACTGAACACTGGTACAATCTACTAACCTCCGATATGCATTTTCTAACTTTAAAATATAAATATCATGCAATGAAAGTTTTATTAATTTTTACAGAAAGTGGTTAACAATATACACCTGTTACGGATACACGCTGTCATATATATATATATATACATTGAGGTGGACAATATAGCGCCTTTTTCAAAATGTAGGTACTTATCTGCCAAGCATATTATGACCCCGTCTTTCTTTCCCACCACAGTGAGAGGAGGAATATCTTTGATGACATAAAGAAAGGTCTAGAAAATGTCGGCCATGCCATCACTGATGCCGCTAAAGGTGAGATGTTTTATTGCCCCAATGACGCCATTGCCTCTACTCTGTAAAAACAGTATTCAAAGTAAACACAAACATGCACAGACAAACAGGAACCTGTACTCTGTTACAAAAGCATTCAAAGTAGGGCACAACTACAAAATACCGCATACCTACCAGCCATATTGTTTAGTGTCACGTCACCCTAACCCTAACCCTAACCCTAACCCTGAACCCTACCCTAACCCTAACCCTAACCCTAACCCTAACCCTGAACCTTACCCTAACCCTAACCCTAACCCTGAACTTTACCCTAACCCTAACCCTGAACGTTACCCTAACGCTAACCCTAACCCTGAACCTTACCCTAACCCTGAACCTTACCCTAACCCTAACCCTAACCCTGAACTTTACCCTGACCCTAACCCTGAACCTTACCCTAACCCTGAACCGTACCCTAACCCTAACCGTAAACTCGCGTGCTTTCAAAGATGACGGCAGGTGTCCGGTATTCTGTAATCTTACACAAAGTAGACACAAACAAACACAGGTTGCTGCACAGAAGCACAGGAACCCAACATTGCCAATGTCAGGACGCACAGTGCTGCATCAAGTAATCTCGTGTGTTCTAACTGTAATTTAAATAAATGGTATCATATAAAATAACAAGTGCATTACTTTTCTAGCCGCTCTACCCGTTGTAGAAGAGATTGGGAAACGTGAGTATTTGTACATTCTATTAGTTTGAGAATGCACCTAGTACAGGTTGATAAAATATATCTTCCATTTACTAAAAAATGTTATAATTAGGATGAAAATGTGTATGTGTGTGTATCAAATGTAAAGTCAAACGTTTTATATTATTTCTTCATGGATGATACTGTGTCACAAATTTGTGTGGAATAACAAGGTTTGAAGGAATTCAAGACAGCTAAGGAAACGCCTTTGTTTCAGATGTGCTCCCAGTTGCTGAAAGTGAGTTGACTACATATGTACATCCTTAATGTTTGGTTATAATGCAATGTTTGTTTTTCTTCGATGACAGTGTTTTTCGTGACATGCTGACATCTGTCATTTAGAATAGTATTCTGACATGCAAGTAATCACGTCAGAGAGTCAATTCAGATTTGAAGCTAAGTTTCACAACGGAGACTAGCCAGTGATACACGGACATTCCTCAACAGACTAGCAAGTGATACACTGACATTCCTCAATAGACTAGCAAGTGATATACTGACATTCCTCAAGAGACAGGCCAATGATACACTGACATTCCTCAAGAGACTAGCCAGTGATACACTGATATTCCTCAACAGACTAGATAGTGATACACTGACATTACTCAAGAGACTAGCCAATGATACACTGACATTCCTCAAGAGACTAGCCAATGATACACTGACATTCCTCAAGAGACTAGCCAATGATACATTGACATTCCTCAAAAGACTAACCAATGATACACTGATATTCCTCAACAGACTAACCAGTGATATACTGATATTCCTCAAGAGACAATGATACACTGATATTCCTCTAGACTGTGACACACTGATATTCCTCAAGAGACTAGCCAATGATACACTGACATTCCTCAAGAGACTAGCCAATGATACACTGACATTCCTCAAGAGACAAGCCAATGATACACTGGCATTCCTCAAGAGACAAGCCAATGATACACTGACATTCCTCAAGAGACTAGCCAATGATACACTGACATTCCTCAAGAGACTAGCCAATGATACACTGACATTCCTCAACAGACTAGCCAGTGATACACTGACATTCCTCAAGAGACTAGCCAACGATACACTGACATTCCTCAACAGACTAGCCAATGATACACTGACATTCCTCAACAGACTAGCCAGTGATACACTGACATTCCTCAAGAGACTAGCCAATGATACACTGACATTCCTCAAGAGACTAGCACGTGATACACTGACATTCCTCAATAGACTAGCAAGTGATATACTGACATTCCTCAAGAGACAAGCCAATGATACACTGACATTCCTCAAGAGACTAGCCAGTGATACACTGATATTCCTCAACAGACTAGATAGTGATACACTGACATTACTCAAGAGACTAGCCAATGATACACTGACATTCCTCAAGAGACTAGCCAATGATACACTGACATTCCTCAAGAGACTAGCCAATGATACATTGACATTCCTCAAGAGACTAGCCAATGATACACTGATATTTCTCAGCAGACTAGCCAATGATACACTGACATTCCTCAATAGACTAGCCAGTGATACACTGACATTCCTCAAGAGACTAGCCAATGATACACTGACATTTCTCAATAGACTAGCCAATGATACACTGATATTCCTCAATAGACTAGCCAGTGATACACGGACATTCCTCAACATTAAAACCAGTTGTTTCATGCCACTCTGCATATAACAGACACTGCATCACGTGTTTCACCTTCCACATTACGAACTGTCACAAAGGTATTTGACCACTACTGCTGCTACTCCCAATAAGACTGTTAATATCGTCACAACTATAACTACTGCTGCTACTACTACTACTACTACTACTACTACTACTACTAGTACTACTACTACTTCTACTACTACTTCTACTACTACTACTACTACTACTACTACTGATCATATAGCAATACTACTG
>NW_025765086.1:0-12500 GCF_003918875.1 Haliotis rubra | reverse complement strand
CTTGTCCTCATTTCCAGATCTCGCCCCAACTGTCATCGAGAGTGCACTGCCCGCTCTTCTGGCTGGTGTTGGCAAGCGCGGAGTGTGAGTGACATAGTTGCAATATCTGCATATACTGCAGTGCCAATCGTAAAATGGATTCGCACTTTAACTGGGATGTCTTTGATGAAAGAAAGTGATTTTTCCCAATATATGTATTCTCACCCTCTTTCAAAAAAATGGGCTTGTTTACATCTGTTCGATAAGGGTCTAAGATTGACATAGTTTCATCCTGATGCTGAATGTCATTCTAATATTCCTTCTTCATCACATCTTTGTTATATTTATAGAAGGTTTCATTGACTATAATATTTTTTCACCATCTTGATTTGATTGTATACACTGACCGTAATGTAATCTTAAAATGCCATTGTATATTAGACATAATTGTGTTATCTGAATGGTGTACAAAGCCCGTGAAACCATTAACGAACAACTTGCATATATATTTTCCCCTCTACATTCCAGTGAGCGCAGAAACTTCCTTGATGACCTGAAAAACATTGGCAAAGGTACGTAATATGTCAACCCAGATGATTTCTCATGAAGTACTATTTAAAATGCTCAAGCTGCAATATCCATTGTAAGAACCAACTAAACTATATCTAGAAACCTAAATATATGTGTGGCATAACTCTAAGATTTTAAACCTTGTCCGTATTTTGACTTCAACCTCTGCTCCTACCCCGTCATTACCAATGCTACTCACGTCAACTAAAACGCACAGAAATGATCTGTAAACGAATTCAACAGAGCTTCGTCCTCAAAACTAGTTATCAGTTACCTAGACCTTTATGTGATTTAACTCTTCCTTAATATTTTAATTCCTGTCTCAATTTACAGGTCTTCTTCACGAAGTTGAGAGTGAGTATACACGATCTTTTGTAGATAATTTTAAGCTGACAGCTAAAACGGCAGCAGTCTTTTAGAATTTACATGGTGTGTATATTAAAAGGTGCGTGAAATTGCATGACACTACATTGTGTCCTTCACTATATAGTTAAGAGCCTGATCCCAATTAACTCTAATGAGCATATGTAGCAGATCGCTACAGTATCACATTTTGTGTGGTCTATCAGCACTTGTCCTCATTTCCAGATCTCGCCCCAACTGTCATCGAGAGTGCACTGCCCGCTCTTCTGGCTGGTGTTGGCAAGCGCGGAGTGTGAGTGACATAGTTGCAATATCTGCATATACTGCAGTGTCAATCGTAAAATGGATTCGCACTTTAACTGGGATGTCTTTGATGAAAGAAAGTGATTTTTCCCATTATATGTATTCTCACCCTCTTCAAAAAATGGGCTTGTTTACATCTGTTCGATAAGGGTCTAAGATTGACATAGTTTCATCCTGATGCTGAATGTCATTCTAATATTCCTTCTTCATCACATCTTTGTTATATTTATAGAAGGTTTCATTGACTATAATATTTTTTCACCATCTTGATTTGAGTGTATACACTGACCGTAATGTAGTCTTAAAATGCCATTGTATATTAGACATAATTGTGTTACCTGAATGGTGTACAAAGCCCGTGAAACCATTATCGAACAACTTGCATATATATATTCCCTCTACATTCCAGTGAGCGCAGAAACTTCCTTGATGACCTGAAAACATTGGCAAAGGTACGTAATATGTCAACCCAGATGATTTCTCATGAAGTACTATTTAAAATGCTCAAGCTGCAATATCCATTGTAAGAACCAACTAAACTATATCTAGAAACCTAAATATATGTGTGGCATAACTCTAAGATTTTAAACCTTGTCCGTATTTTGACTTCAACCTCTGCTCCTACCCCGTCATTACCAATGCTACTCACGTCAACTAAAACGCACAGAAATGATCTGTAAACGAATTCAACAGAGCTTCGTCCTCAAAACTAGTTATCAGTTACCTAGACCTTTATGTGATTTAACTCTTCCTTAATATTTTAATTCCTGTCTCAATTTACAGGTCTTCTTCACGAAGTTGAGAGTGAGTATACACGATCTTTTGTAGATAATTTTAAGCTGACAGCTAAAACGGCAGCAGTCTTTTAGAATTTACATGGTGTGTATATTAAAAGGTGCGTGAAATTGCATGACACTACATTGTGTCCTTCACTATATAGTTAAGAGCCTGATCCCAATTAACTCTAATGAGCATATGTAGCAGATCGCTACAGTATCACATTTTGTGTGGTCTATCAGCACTTGTCCTCATTTCCAGATCTCGCCCCAACTGTCATCGAGAGTGCACTGCCCGCTCTTCTGGCTGGTGTTGGCAAGCGCGGAGTGTGAGTGACATAGTTGCAATATCTGCATATACTGCAGTGTCAATCGTAAAATGGATTCGCACTTTAACTGGGATGTCTTTGATGAAAGAAAGTGATTTTTCCCATTATATGTATTCTCACCCTCTTTCAAAAAAATGGGCTTGTTTACATCTGTTCGATAAGGGTCTAAGATTGACATAGTTTCATCCTGATGCTGAATGTCATTCTAATATTTCTTCTTCATCACATCTTTGTTATATTTATAGAAGGTTTCATTGACTATAATATTTTTTCACCATCTTGATTCGAGTGTATACACTGACCGTAATGTAGTCTTAAAATGCCATTGTATATTAGACATAATTGTGTTACCTGAATGGTGTACAAAGCCCGTGAAACCATTATCGAACAACTTGCATATATATATTCCCCTCTACATTCCAGTGAGCGCAGAAACTTCCTTGATGACCTGAAAAACATTGGCAAAGGTACTTAATATGTCAACCCAGATGATTTCTCATGAAGTACTATTTAAAATGCTCAAGCTGCAATATCCATTGTAAGAACCAACTAAACTATATCTAGAAACCTAAATATATGTGTGGCATAACTCTAAGATTTTAAACCTTGTCCGTATTTTGACTTCAACCTCTGCTCCTACCCCGTCATTACCAATGCTACTCACGTCAACTAAAACGCACAGAAATGATCTGTAAACGAATTCAACAGAGCTTCGTCCTCAAAACTAGTTATCAGTTACCTAGACCTTTATGTGATTTAACTCTTCCTTAATATTTTAATTCCTGTCTCAATTTACAGGTCTTCTTCACGAAGTTGAGAGTGAGTATACACGATCTTTTGTAGATAATTTTAAGCTGACAGCTAAAACGGCAGCAGTCTTTTAGAATTTACATGGTGTGTATATTAAAAGGTGCGTGAAATTGCATGACACTACATTGTGTCCTTCACTATATAGTTAAGAGCCTGATCCCAATTAACTCTAATGAGCATATGTAGCAGATCGCTACAGTATCACATTTTGTGTGGTCTATCAGCACTTGTCCTCATTTCCAGATCTCGCCCCAACTGTCATCGAGAGTGCACTGCCCGCTCTTCTGGCTGGTGTTGGCAAGCGCGGAGTGTGAGTGACATAGTTGCAATATCTGCATATACTGCAGTGTCAATCGTAAAATGGATTCGCACTTTAACTGGGATGTCTTTGATGAAAGAAAGTGATTTTTCCCAATATGCCTATTCTCACCCTCTTTCAAAAAAATGGGCTTGTTTACATCTGTTCGATAAGGGTCTAAGATTGACATAGTTTCATCCTGATGCTGAATGTCATTCTAATATTTCTTCTTCATCACATCTTTGTTATATTTACAGAAGGTTTCATTGACTATAATATTTTTTCACCATCTTGATTCGAGTGTATACACTGACCGTAATGTAGTCTTAAAATGCCATTGTATATTAGACATAATTGTGTTACCTGAATGGTGTACAAAGCCCGTGAAACCATTATCGAACAACTTGCATATATATATTCCCCTCTACATTCCAGTGAGCGCAGAAACTTCCTTGATGACCTGAAAAACATTGGCAAAGGTACTTAATATGTCAACCCAGATGATTTCTCATGAAGTACTATTTAAAATGCTCAAGCTACAATATCCATTGTAAGAACCAACTAAACTATATCTAGAAACCTAAATATATGTGTGGCATAAGTCTAAGATTTTAAACCTTGTCCGTATTTTGACTTCAACCTCTGCTCCTACCCCGTCATTACCAATGCTACTCACGTCAACTAAATCGCACAGAAATGATCTCTAAACGAATTCAACAGAGCTTCGTACCTCAAAACTAGTTATCAGTTACCTAGACCTTTATGTGATTTAACTCTTCCTTAATATTTTAATTCCTGTCTCAATTTACAGGTCTTCTTCACGAAGTTGAGAGTGAGTATACACGATCTTTTGTAGATAATTTTAAGCTGACAGCTAAAACGGCAGCAGTCTTTTAGAATTTACATGGTGTGTATATTAAAAAGTGCGTGAAATTGCATGACACTACATTGTGTCCTTCACTATATAGTTAAGAGCCTGATCCCAATTAACTCTAATGAGCATATGTAGCAGATCGCTACAGTATCACATTTTGTGTGGTCTATCAGCACTTGTCCTCATTTCCAGATCTCGCCCCAACTGTCATCGAGAGTGCACTGCCCGCTCTTCTGGCTGGTGTTGGCAAGCGCGGAGTGTGAGTGACATAGTTGCAATATCTGCATATACTGCAGTGTCAATCGTAAAATGGATTCGCACTTTAACTGGGATGTCTTTGATGAAAGAAAGTGATTTTTCCCAATATACCTATTCTCACCCTCTTTCAAAAAATGGGCTTGTTTACATCTGTTCGATAAGGGTCTAAGATTGACATAGTTTCATCCTGATGCTGAATGTCATTCTAATATTTCTTCTTCATCACATCTTTGTTATATTTACAGAAGGTTTCATTGACTATAATATTTTTTCACCATCTTGATTCGAGTGTATACACTGACCGTAATGTAGTCTTAAAATGCCATTGTATATTAGACATAATTGTGTTACCTGAATGGTGTACAAAGCCCGTGAAACCATTATCGAACAACTTACATATATATATTCCCCTCTACATTCCAGTGAGCGCAGAAACTTCCTTGATGACCTGAAAAACATTGGCAAAGGTACGTAATATGTCAACCCAGATGATTTCTCATGAAGTACTATTTAAAATGCTCAAGCTGCAATATCCATTGTAAGAACCAACTAAACTATATCTAGAAACCTAAATATATGTGTGGCATAAGTTTAAGATTTTAAACCTTGTCCGTATTTTGACTTCAACCTCTGCTCCTACCCCGTCATTACCAATGCTACTCACGTCAACTAAAACGCACAGAAATGATCTGTAAACGAATTCAACAGAGCTTCGTCCTCAAAACTAGTTATCAGTTACCTAGACCTTTATGTGATTTAACTCTTCCTTAATATTTTAATTCCTGTCTCAATTTACAGGTCTTCTTCACGAAGTTGAGAGTGAGTATACACGATCTTTTGTAGATAATTTTAAGCTGACAGCTAAAACGGCAGCAGTCTTTTAGAATTTACATGGTGTGTATATTAAAAAGTGCGTGAAATTGCATGACACTACATTGTGTCCTTCAATAAATAGTTAAGAGCCTGATCCCAATTAACTCTAATGAGCATATGTAGCAGATCGCTACAGTATCACATTTTGTGTGGTCTATCAGTACTTGTCCTCATTTCCAGATCTCGCCCCAACTGTCATCGAGAGTGCACTGCCCGCTCTTCTGGCTGGTGTTGGCAAGCGCGGAGTGTGAGTGACATAGTTGCAATATCTGCATATACTGCAGTGTCAATCGTAAAATGGATTCGCACTTTAACTGGGATGTCTTTGATGAAAGAAAGTGATTTTTCCCAATATACCTATTCTCACCCTCTTTCAAAAAAATGGGCTTGTTTACATCTGTTCGATAAGGGTCTAAGATTGACATAGTTTCATCCTGATGCTGAATGTCATTCTAATATTTCTTCTTCATCACATCTTTGTTATATTTACAGAAGGTTTCATTGACTATAATATTTTTCACCATCTTGATTTGAGTGTATACACTGACCGTAATGTAGTCTTAAAATGCCATTGTATATTAGACATAATTGTGTTACCTGAATGGTGTACAAAGCCCGTGAAACCATTATCGAACAACTTGCATATATATATTCCCCTCTACATTCCAGTGAGCGCAGAAACTTCCTTGATGACCTGAAAAACATTGGCAAAGGTACGTAATATGTCAACCCAGATGATTTCTTATGAAGTACTATTTAAAATGCTCAAGCTGCAATATCCATTGTAAGAACCAACTAAACTATATCTAGAAACCTAAATATATGTGTGGCATAAGTTTAAGATTTTAAACCTTGTCCGTATTTTGACTTCAACCTCTGCTCCTACCCCGTCATTACCAATGCTACTCACGTCAACTAAAACGCACAGAAATGATCTGTAAACGAATTCAACAGAGCTTCGTCCTCAAAACTAGTTATCAGTTACCTAGACCTTTATGTGATTTAACTCTTCCTTAATATTTTAATTCCTGTCTCAATTTACAGGTCTTCTTCACGAAGTTGAGAGTGAGTATACACGATCTTTTGTAGATAATTTTAAGCTGACAGCTAAAACGGCAGCAGTCTTTAGAATTTACATGGTGTGTATATTAAAAGTGCGTGAAATTGCATGACACTACATTGTGTCCTTCAATAAATAGTTAAGAGCCTGATCCCAATTAACTCTAATGAGCATATGTAGCAGATCGCTACAGTATCACATTTTGTGTGGTCTATCAGCACTTGTCCTCATTTCCAGATCTCGCCCCAACTGTCATCGAGAGTGCACTGCCCGCTCTTCTGGCTGGTGTTGGCAAGCGCGGAGTGTGAGTGACATAGTTGCAATATCTGCATATACTGCAGTGTCAATCGTAAAATGGATTCGCACTTTAACTGGGATGTCTTTGATGAAAGAAAGTGATTTTTCCCAATATATGTATTCTCACCCTCTTTCAAAAAAATGGGCTTGTTTACATCTGTTCGATAAGGGTCTAAGATTGACATAGTTTCATCCTGATGCTGAATGTCATTCTAATATTCCTTCTTCATCACATCTTTGTTATATTTATAGAAGGTTTCATTGACTATAATATTTTTTCACCATCTTGATTCAAGTGTATACACTGACCGTAATGTAGTCTTAAAATGCCATTGTATATTAGACATAATTGTGTTATCTGAATGGTGTACAAAGCCCGTGAAACCATTAACGAACAACTTGCATATATATTTTCCCCTCTACATTCCAGTGAGCGCAGAAACTTCCTTGATGACCTGAAAAACATTGGCAAAGGTACGTAATATGTCAACCCAGATGATTTCTTATGAAGTACTATTTAAAATGCTCAAGCTGCAATATCCATTGTAAGAACCAACTAAACTATATCTAGAAACCTAAATATATGTGTGGCATAAGTTTAAGATTTTAAACCTTGTCCGTATTTTGACTTCAACCTCTGCTCCTACCCCGTCATTACCAATGCTACTCACGTCAACTAAAACGCACAGAAATGATCTGTAAACGAATTCAACAGAGCTTCGTCCTCAAAACTAGTTATCAGTTACCTAGACCTTTATGTGATTTAACTCTTCCTTAATATTTTAATTCCTGTCTCAATTTACAGGTCTTCTTCACGAAGTTGAGAGTGAGTATACACGATCTTTTGTAGATAATTTTAAGCTGACAGCTAAAACGGCAGCAGTCTTTAGAATTTACATGGTGTGTATATTAAAAGTGCGTGAAATTGCATGACACTACATTGTGTCCTTCAATAAATAGTTAAGAGCCTGATCCCAATTAACTCTAATGAGCATATGTAGCAGATCGCTACAGTATCACATTTTGTGTGGTCTATCAGCACTTGTCCTCATTTCCAGATCTCGCCCCAACTGTCATCGAGAGTGCACTGCCCGCTCTTCTGGCTGGTGTTGGCAAGCGTGAGTGTGAGTGACATAGTTGCAATATCTGCATATACTGCAGTGTCAATCGTAAAATGGATTCGCACTTTAACTGGGATGTCTTTGATGAAAGAAAGTGATTTTTCCCAATATATCTATTCTCACCCTCTTTCAAAAAAATGGGCTTGTTTACATCTGTTCGATAAGGGTCTAAGATTGACATAGTTTCATCCTGATGCTGAATGTCATTCTAATATTTCTTCTTCATCACATCTTTGTTATATTTACAGAAGGTTTCATTGACTATAATATTTTTTCACCATCTTGATTTGAGTGTATACACTGACCGTAATGTAGTCTTAAAATGCCATTGTATATTAGACATAATTGTGTTACCTGAATGGTGTACAAAGCCCGTGAAACCATTATCGAACAACTTGCATATATATATTTTCCCTCTACATTCCAGTGAGCGCAGAAACTTCCTTGATGACCTGAAAAACATTGGCAAAGGTACGTAATATGTCAACCCAGATGATTTCTCATGAAGTACTATTTAAAATGCTCAAGCTGCAATATCCATTGTAAGAACCAACTAAACTATATCTAGAAACCTAAATATATGTGTGGCATAAGTTTAAGATTTTAAACCTTGTCCGTATTTTGACTTCAACCTCTGCTCCTACCCCGTCATTACCAATGCTACTCACGTCAACTAAAACGCACAGAAATGATCTGTAAACGAATTCAACAGAGCTTCGTCCTCAAAACTAGTTATCAGTTACCTAGACCTTTATGTGATTTAACTCTTCCTTAATATTTTAATTCCTGTCTCAATTTACAGGTCTTCTTCACGAAGTTGAGAGTGAGTATACACGATCTTTTTGTAGATAATTTTAAGCTGACAGCTAAAACGGCAGCAGTCTTTTAGAATTTACATGGTGTGTAGATTAAAAGTGCGTGAAATTGCATGACACTACATTGTGTCCTTCAATAAATAGTTAAGAGCCTGATCCCAATTAACTCTAATGAGCATATGTAGCAGATCGCTACAGTATCACATTTTGTGTGGTCTATCAGCACTTGTCCTCATTTCCAGATCTCGCCCCAACTGTCATCGAGAGTGCACTGCCCGCTCTTCTGGCTGGTGTTGGCAAGCGCGGAGTGTGAGTGACATAGTTGCAATATCTGCATATACTGCCGTGCCAATCGTTAAATGGATTCGCACTTTAACTGGGATGTCTTTGATGAAAGAAAGTGATTTTTCCCAATATACCTATTCTCACCCTCTTTCAAAAAAATGGGCTTGTTTACATCTGTTCGATAAGGGTCTAAGATTGACATAGTTTCATCCTGATGCTGAATGTCATTCTAATATTTCTTCTTCATCACATCTTTGTTATATTTACAGAAGGTTTCATTGACTATAATATTTTTTCACCATCTTGATTTGAGTGTATACACTGACCGTAATGTAGTCTTAAAATGCCATTGTATATTAGACATAATTGTGTTACCTGAATGGTGTACAAAGCCCGTGAAACCATTATCGAACAACTTGCATATATATATTCCCCTCTACATTCCAGTGAGCGCAGAAACTTCCTTGATGACCTGAAAAACATTGGCAAAGGTACGTAATATGTCAACCCAGATGATTTCTTATGAAGTAATATTTAAAATGCTCAAGCTGCAATATCCATTGTAAGAACCAACTAAACTATATCTAGAAACCTAAATATATGTGTGGCATAAGTTTAAGATTTTAAACCTTGTCCGTATTTTGACTTCAACCTCTGCTCCTACCCCGTCATTACCAATGCTACTCACGTCAACTAAAACGCACAGAAATGATCTGTAAACGAATTCAACAGAGCTTCGTCCTCAAAACTAGTTATCAGTTACCTAGACCTTTATGTGATTTAACTCTTCCTTAATATTTTAATTCCTGTCTCAATTTACAGGTCTTCTTCACGAAGTTGAGAGTGAGTATACACGATCTTTTGTAGATAATTTTAAGCTGACAGCTAAAACGGCAGCAGTCTTTTAGAATTTACATGGTGTGTAGATTAAAAAGTGCGTGAAATTGCATGACACTACATTGTGTCCTTCAATAAATAGTTAAGAGCCTGATCCCAATTAACTCTAATGAGCATATGTAGCAGATCGCTACAGTATCACATTTTGTGTGGTCTATCAGCACTTGTCCTCATTTCCAGATCTCGCCCCAACTGTCATCGAGTGCACTGCCCGCTCTTCTGGCTGGTGTTGGCAAGCGCGGAGTGTGAGTGACATAGTTGCAATATCTGCATATACTGCCGTGCCAATCGTTAAATGGATTCGCACTTTAACTGGGATGTCTTTGATGAAAGAAAGTGATTTTTCCCAATATACCTATTCTCACCCTCTTTCAAAAAAATGGGCTTGTTTACATCTGTTCGATAAGGGTCTAAGATTGACATAGTTTCATCCTGATGCTGAATGTCATTCTAATATTTCTTCTTCATCACATCTTTGTTATATTTACAGAAGGTTTCATTGACTATAATATTTTTTCACCATCTTGATTCGAGTGTATACACTGACCGTAATGTAGTCTTAAAATGCCATTGTATATTAGACATAATTGTGTTACCTGAATGGTGTACAAAGCCCGTGAAACCATTATCGAACAACTTACATATATGTATTCCCCTCTACATTCCAGTGAGCGCAGAAACTTCCTTGATGACCTGAAAAACATTGGCAAAGGTACGTAATATGTCAACCCAGATGATTTCTCATGAAGTACTATTTAAAATGCTCAAGCTACAATATCCATTGTAAGAACCAACTAAACTATATCTAGAAACCTAAATATATGTGTGGCATAACTCTAAGATTTTAAACCTTGTCCGTATTTTGACTTCAACCTCTGCTCCTACCCCGTCATTACCAATGCTACTCACGTCAACTAAAACGCACAGAAATGATCTGTAAACGAATTCAACAGAGCTTCGTCCTCAAAACTAGTTATCAGTTACCTAGACCTTTATGTGATTTAACTCTTCCTTAATATTTTAATTCCTGTCTCAATTTACAGGTCTTCTTCACGAAGTTGAGAGTGAGTATACACGATCTTTTGTAGATAATTTTAAGCTGACAGCTAAAACGGCAGCAGTCTTTTAGAATTTACATGGTGTGTAGATTAAAAAGTGCGTGAAATTGCATGACACTACATTGTGTCCTTCAATAAATATTTAAGAGCATGATCCCAATTAACTCTTATGAGCATATGTAGCAGATCGCTACAGTATCACATTTTGTGTGGTCTATCAGCACTTGTCCTCATTTCCAGATCTCGCCCCAACTGTCATCGAGAGTGCACTGCCCGCTCTTCTGGCTGGTGTTGGCAAGCGTGAAATGTGAGTGACATAGTTGCAATATCTGCATATACTGCCGTGTGAATCGTAAAATGGATTCGTGTTTTAACTCGGATTTCTTACTATTTACGAAAGTGGGTTTTGCGCATTATATCTAATCTCATGTTCTTTTGCATTGTCTTGTTTAATTTTATTTTATTAGATTGTGATGGTCTCGTCCTGGTGATTGATGTCCTTCCAATATTTCTTTTTCTTGTAATCTTTGTCATATTAACGGAAGGGTTCATTCCACTTTCAGATATTTATTTCTACCATCTTGATTCGAATGTCTACACTGACCGAAATATTGTGTTAAACTGCCATTGTATATAAGACATACTTATGTTACTTAGGCGATCTAGAAACTGCATGAAATTAATAAGCAATTATTTTTCATCTGTATTTTCCACTCCACATTCTAGTGAACGCAGAAATTTCCTTGATGAGCTTAAAACATTGGCAAGGTACGTAATATGTCAACCCAGATGATTTCTCATGAAGTAATATTTAAAATGCTCAGGCTGCAATATCCATTTTAAGAACCAACTAAACTATATCTAGAAACCTAAATATATGTGTGGCATAACTCTAGGATTATAACCCTTGTCCGTATTTTGACTTCAACCTCTGCTCCTACCCCGTCATTATCAATGCTGCTCACGTCAACTAAAACGCACAGAAATGATCTGTAAACGAATTCAGTAGAGCTTCGTTCTCAAAACTAGTTATCAGTTACCTAGACCTTTGTGTGATTTAACTTTTCCTTAATATTTTAATTCCTGTCTCAATTTACAGGACTTCTTCACGAAGTTGAGAGTGAGTATACACGATCTTTTGTCGATGGATGTATCTGACAGCTATAACGGCAGCAGTCTTCAAGATATAGTCGACATGCTATTTTAAAAGACAGTTCGTGAAATTGTATAACACTACATGCCTTTCAATATATAATTTAGAGTCTGATCCAGATTCTCATGAACATGTGTAGCAGATCGTTTCAGTATCATATCCATTCCATTCCATTCCATTCCATCCATCCTTCCATTCCATCCATTCCATCCTTCCATCCTTCCATTCCATTTCCATCCCTTCCATCCATCCTTTCCATTCCATTCCATTCCTTCCTTCCTTCCATCCATTTTCATTCCTCCATTTCCATCCATTTCGCCATTCCATTCCATTCCATTCCGTTCCTCCATTCCTTCCATTCCACCTTCCTTCCCCCACCTT